>NC_069510.1:115775086-115870086 GCF_027579735.1 Bombina bombina | reverse complement strand
AGAAGTCTTCATCCAAGCCGGCAGAAGTCTTCATCCAAGCCGGCAGAAGTCTTCATCCAAGCCGGCAGAAGTCTTCATCCAAGCGGGCCGAAGTCTTCATCCAAGCCGGCAGAAGTCTTCATCCAGACGGCATCTTCTATCTTCATCCATCCGGCATGGAGCAGCTCCATCTTCAAGACATCCGGCGTGGAGCATCCTCTTCTGACGACGGCTAACGAAGAATGAAGGTCCCTTTAAGGGACGTCATCCAAGATGGCTTCCTTTGAATTCCGATTGGCTGATAGAATTCTATCAGCCAATCAGAATTAAAGGTGAACAAATCCTATTGGCTGATGCAATTATCCAATAGGATTGAGCTTCAATCCTATTGGCTGATCCAATCAGCCAATAGGAATGAGCTTGCATTCTATTGGCTGATTGGAACAGCCAATAGAATGGGAGCTCAATCCTATTGGCTGATTGGATCAGCCAATAGGATTGAAGCTCAATCCTATTGGCTGATTGCATCAGCCAATAGGATTTTTTCATCTTTAATTCCGATTGGCTGATAGAATTCTATCAGCCAATCAGAATTCAAGGGACGCCATCTTGGATGACGTCCCTTAAAGGAACCTTCATTCTTCGTTAGCCGTCGTCAAAAGAGGATGCTCCGTGCCGGATGTCTTGAAGATGGAGCCGCTCCGCACTGGATGGATGAAGATAGAAGATGCCGTCTGGATGAAGACTTCTGCCAGCTTCGATGAAGACTTCTGCCGGCTTCGATGAGGATTTTGCCGCTTCGTTGAGGATGGATGTCCGGTCTTCAAAAACTGTAAGTTGATCTTCGGGGGTTAGTGTTAGGTTTTCTTAAGGGTTTATTGGGTGGGTTTTATTTTTAGCTTAGGGTTTGGGCTGAAAAAGAGCTAAATGCCCTTTTAAGGGCAATGCCATTTTCAGGGCAATGGGGAACTTAGGTTTTTTAGATAGGATTTTATTTGGGGGGTTGGTTGTGTGGGTGGTGGGCTTTACTGTTAGGGGGTTGTTTGTATTTTTTTTTTACAGGTAAAAGAGCTGATTTATTTGGGGCAATGCCCCGCAAAAGGCCCTTTTAAGGGCTATTGGCAGTTTAGTGCAGGCTAGGGTTTTTTTTATTTTGGGGGGGCTTTTTTTATTTTGATAGGGCTATTAGATTAGGTGTAATTAGTTTAAATATTTGATAATTTCTTTTTATTTTGTGTAATTTAGTGTTTATTTTTTTTTTGTAATTTAGTTAATTGTATTTAATTAATGTAATTTATTTAATTGTAGTGTAAGGTTAGGTATTATTGTAAATCAGGTTAGGTTTTATTTTACAGGTAAATTTGTATTTATTTTAGCTAGGTAGTTAGTAAATAGTTACTATTTACTAACTAGTCTACCTAGTTACAATAAATACAAACTTGCCTGTGAAATAAAAATAAAACCTAAGCTAGATACAATGTAACTATTAGTTATATTGTAGCTAGCTTAGGGTTTATTTTATAGGTAAGTATTTAGTTTTAAATAGGAATTATTTAGTTAATGATAGTAATTTTTATTTAGATTTATTTTAATTATGTTAAAGTTAGTGGGTGTTAGGGTAAGGGTTACACTTAGGGTTAGGTTTAGGGGTTTATAACTTTAGTATAGTGGCAGCGATTTTTTAATGGCAGCAGATTAGGGGTTAATAACAGTAATGTAGGTTGCGGCGATGTTAATAATATTTAACTAGTGTTTGCGATGCGGGAGTACGGCGGAATAGGGGTTAATAATTTATTTTAGTGGCGTCGATGTCCGGAGCGGCAGATTAGGGGTTAATAATTTTATTTTAGTGTTTGCGAAGCGGGAGGGCCTCGGTTTAGGGGTTAATAGGTAGTTTATGGGTGTTAGTGTACTTTGTAGCACTTTAGTTATGAGTTTTATGTTACGGCTTTGTAGCGTAAAACCCATAACTACTGACTTTCTGTTTACGGTATGGATCTTGTCAGTATAGGCTGTACCGCTCACTTTTTGGCCGGACAGGCAAACTCGTAATACCGGCACTATGGGAGTCCCATTGAAAAAGGACTTTTTGAAAGCTGCGGTAGTTACGTTGCGTTACTGCCAAAAAAGTGTGCGGTACAGCTGTACCTGCAAAACTCGTAATACCAGCGGTAGTGAAAAAGAGTCATAACCCTGCTTTTTCACTCATAACGCAAAACTCGTAATCTAGCCGATAATATATTAATGCAATTTACTAACATAACATTTTAGTGAAACCCTTATCATGATTTATTCGCCACAAATATTCATGTAAAATTGTGGCACAATCTGTAGATACAAATAACACTGAAATACTGATATCTCCAACATCAAAATCGTGAATAAAGTGGACCTTTATAAACACATAGTTAAAGTGGGAGCAATTGTTTCTGACAAATAATAATTTTTTACAAATAAAGGGGAACGTATCCTTTAGAAAAAATATATATAATTGTTGTGGATATATAACAATTAGCCATTAAAGGTGTCCAAACAAGGTTTCTCCCTTTTTTTATTTTATTTAATAGCCACCAATTTTTATACACTGCAGCAATCATCAATCATTTAAGCTCTGATACGCAATAAAAGCACATCTAAGTGATTAGTGGGCATACCCTCTGATGAAGTGAACATAGGTTCACGAAACGCGTAAGGGCACGCCCACCACTGATGTAACTTCCGGTCCGGCATGACCGTCGCAATCTACACAGCTGCAAACAGACCCTGTCACTGACAGGACATCTATCCGCTACCATCCATCCACCAGGATCATCAATTGTGAATTAAGTTTATTTGGATGTTTACAGGACACATCAAGGTATTGTCTGCAACGGAAATTTCACAGCTTTCAGTCAAATGAAAAACTTTAAATCCGGAACAATCATTTCCTAATAACTATCTAAGGGAAACAGTTCAATAACACCCAATGGTTTACAAGCACCTTATCGCCTAGATTTAGAGTTTTGCGGCCAAAGGGGTGCGTTAGCTACGCGTGCTTTTTTCTGGCCGCACCTTTTAAATACCGCTGGTATTTAGAGTTCACAGAAGGGCTGCGTTAGGCTCCAAAAAAGGAGCGTATAGCATATTTACCGCAACTGCAACTCTCGATACCAGCGGTGTTTACGGACGCGGCCAGCTTCAAAAACGTGCTCGTGCACGATTCCCCCATAGGAAACAATGGGGCAGTTTGAGCTGAAAAAAAACCTAACACCTGCAAAAAAGCAGCGTTCAGCTCCTAACGCGGCCCCATTGTTTACTATGGGGAAACACTTCCTATGTCTGCACCTAACACCCTAACATGTACCCCGAGTCTAAACACCCCTAACCTTACACTTATTAACCCCTATTCTGCCGCCGCCGCTATCGCTGACCCCTGCATTTTATTATTAACCCCTAATCTGCCGCTCCGTACACCGCCGCAACCTACATTATCCCTATATACCCCTAATCTGCTGCCCCTAACACCGCCGACCCCTATATTATATTTATTAACCCCTAATCTGCCCCCCACAACGTCGCCGCCAGCTACCTACAATAATTAACCCCTAATCTGCCGACCGCATCTCACCGCTACTATAATAAAGTTATTAACCCCTAATCCGCCTCACTCCCGCCTCAATAACCCTATAAGAAATAGTATTAACCCCTAATCTGCCCTGCCTAACATCGCCGACACTTAACTTCAATCATTAACCCCTAATCTGCCGACCGGAGCTCGCCGCTACTATAATAAATGTATTAACCCCTAAAGCTAAGTCTAAACCTAACACTAACACCCCCCTAAGTTAAATATAATTTAAATCTAACGAAATAAATTAACTCTTATTAAATAAATTATTCCTATTTAAAGCTAAATACTTACCTGTAAAATAAACCCTAATATAGCTACAATATAAATTATAATTATATTCTAGCTATTTTAGGATTAATATTTATTTTACAGGCAACTTTGTATTTATTTTAACCAGGTACAATAGCTATTAAATAGTTAATAACTATTTAATAGCTAAAATAGTTAAAATAATAACAAAATTACCTGTAAAATAAATCCTAACCTAAGTTACAATTAAACCTAACACTACACTATCATTAAATAAATTAAATACAATACCTACAAATAACTACAATTAAATAAACTAACTAAAGTACAAAAAATAAAAAAGAACTAAGTTACAAAAAATAAAAAAATATTTACAAACATTAGAAAAATATTACAACAATTTTAAACTAATTACACCTACTCTAAGCCCCCTAATAAAATAACAAAGACCCCCAAAATAAAAAAAATGCCCTACCCTATTCTAAATTACTAAACTTAAAAGCTCTTTTACCTTACCAGCCCTGAACAGGGCCCTTTGCGGGGCATGCCCCAAGAAGTTCAGCTCTTTTGCCTGTAAAAAAAAACATACAATACCCCCCCCCAACATTACAACCCACCACCCACATACCCCTAATCTAACCCAAACCCCCCTTAAATAAACCTAACACTAAGCCCCTGAAGATCTTCCTACCTTATCTTCACCATACCAGGTTCACCGATCCATCCTCCGAAGTCTTGATCCAAGCCTCCGAAATCTTCATCCAAGCCCAAGCGGGGGCTGGCGATCCATAATCCGGCTGAAGTCTTCTATCAAGCGGCGGCTGAAGAGGTCCAGAAGAGGCTCCAAAGTCTTCATCCTATCCGGGAAGAAGAGGAGATCCGGACCGGCAACCATCTTGATCCAAGCGGCATCTTCTATCTTCATCCGATGACGAACGGCTCCATCTTGAAGACCTCCGACGCGGATCCATCCTCTTCTTCCGACGTCCAACTGAAGAATGAAGGTTCCTTTAAGGGACGTCATCCAAGAAGGCGTCCCTCGAATTCTGAATGGCTGATTCTATCAGCCAATCGGAATTAAGGGGGATTTGGGTTAGATTAGGGGTATGTGGGTGGTGGGTTGTAATGTTGGGGGGGGTATTGTATGTTTTTTTTTACAGGCAAAAGAGCTGAATTATTTGCGGCATGCCCCGCAAATGGCCCTTTTCAGGGCTGGTAAGGTAAAAGAGCTTTGAACTTTTTTAATTTAGAATAGGGTAGGGCATTTTTTTATTTTGGGGGTCTTTGTTATTTTATTAGGGGGCTTAGAGTAGGTGTAATTAGTTTAAAATTGTTGTAATATTTTTCTAATGTTTGTAAATATTTTTTTATTTTTTGTAACTTAGTTCTTTTTTATTTTTTGTACTTTAGTTAGTTTATTTAATTGTAGTTATTTGTAGGTATTGTATTTAATTAATTTATTGATAGTGTAGTGTTAGGTTTAATTGTAACTTAGGTTAGGATTTATTTTACAGGTAATTTTGTAATTATTTTAACTATTTTAGCTATTAAATAGTTCTTAACTATTTAATAGCTATTGTACCTGGTTAACATAAATACAAAGTTGCCTGTAAAATAAATATTAATCCTAAAATAGCTACAATATAATTATTTGTTATATTGTAGCTATATTAGGGTTTATTTTACAGGTAAGTATTTAGTTTAAAATAGGAATAATTTATTTAATAATAGTTAATTTATTTCGTTAGATTTAAATTATATTTAACTTAGGGGGGTGTTAGTGTTAGGGTTAGACTTAGCTTTAGGGGTTAATAACTTTATTATAGTAGCGGTGAGGTGCGGTCGGCAGATTAGGGTTTAATTATTGTAGGTAGCTGGCGGCGGCGTTGTGGGGGGCAGATTAGGGGTTAACAAATATAATATAGGGGTCGGCGGTGTTAGGGGCAGCAGATTAGGGGTACATAAGGATAACGTAGGTGGCGGCGCTTTGCGGTCGGCAGATTAGGGGTTAATTATTGTAGGTAGCTGGCGGCGACGTTGTGGGGGGCAGGTTAGGGGTTAATAAATATAATATAGGGGTCGGCGGTGTTAGGGGCAGCAGATTAGGGGTACATAAGGATAACGTAGGTGGCGGCGCTTTGCGGTCGGCAGATTAGGGGTTAATTATTTAGGTAGCTGGCGGCGACGTTGTGGGGGGCAGATTAGGGGTTAATAAATATAATATAGGGGTCGGCGGTGTTAGGGGCAGCAGATTAGGGGTACATAAGTATAACGTAGGTGGCAGTCGGCAGATTAGGGGTTAAAAAAATTTAATCGCATGGCGGCGATGTGGGGGGGCCTCGGTTTAGGGGTACATAGGTAGTTTATGGGTGTTAGTGTACTTTAGAGCACAGTAGTTAAGAGCTTTATGAACCGGCGTTAGCCCAAAAAGCTCTTAACTCCTGTTTTTTTTCTGCGGCTGGAGTTTTGTCGTTAGATTTCTAATGCTCACTTCAGCCAAGACTCTAAATACCGGCGTTAGGAAGATCCCATTGAAAAGATAGGATACGCAAATGGCGTAGGGGGATCTGCGGTATGGAAAAGTCGCGGCTGGAAAGTGAGCGTTAGACCCTTTCCTGACTGACTCCAAATACCGGCGGTAGCCCAAAACCAGCGTTAGGAGCCTCTAACGCTGGTTTTGAAGGCTACCGCCAAACTCTAAATCTAGGCCTATGATTGTCAAACGATTGAACACTCAATAGTCCATTGTTTTCTGGTGAAAATTTTCCTTAAAGAGGCCAGCCACAATAATTTTTGGGGGGCTTTCCTTCCACAAATTGACTTTTATGCAATCAATCACAAACATGGAGTTTGTGTTTTTATTTTGTGTTCAATAAAGCATTTTTTAATTCTTGAAATCTACAATCTCGAAATCTGAGTTCTTTCTATTCATTTAAAATTTAAAATTAAACATCTCACTGCACAACCATTGTAAAGCAAAAGGAGGGCTATTTTTTACCTCCATCATTTGAAGTTTTCTACAATACCCCTTTGAGGGAATAAAGTTTACCATGAGAGAGAGAGAGAGAGAGAGAGAGAGAGAGAGAGAGAGAGAGAGAGAGGAGAGAGAGGAGAGAGAGGAGAGAGAGGAGAGAGAGGAGAGAAGAGAGAGAGAGAGAGAGAGAGAGAGAGAGAGAGAGAGAATGAATAATAACACATAACACATAACACAACACGGCCCGTGTGAACGGGCTTTAGGACTAGTACTCCATAAAGGAGAAGTTAACCACACTCCCAGGATATTGAAAGAAAGAGGCACCATACTCCAACAGGTCACAGAGACGTTATCAGCTTTAACACAGATAGGGATTAAATCCCCCCAACACTCTGAACATACCTCACATGTTTGAGGTCAAAATAGGTGAGCATTACTCTAAGTTTTTGTGCTACACTATTGACTAGTATTTTCATACTGCACCATAAATTGTTTCCTGTTTATATTTCCTCCCTTCTATGAGTGTTGCAATCTGGGACCCTCACTTCACAACCCCTACATTCTCATTCCATTGATGATAGTGGAATATCCAGATATAGCTGCTACTGAAAAACATCAGGAGGAACTTTTTAGAAGCAAAATAAACATTTGCCATAAAGTGAAAAAGTTATGGAGATTAGGCGCTTAATCTGCAAAAGGGATAAAGGTGTGTATGGAAGTCGTTAGCTAAATATGTAGAAAAAACTGGACCTTGGACAGAATAAGTGAAAAATTCTTCTACAATTTATTTTCAAAATAAAAACATGATAATACCAAGATAAAATAAATCACAATCCCTAAGTGTTGCAACACTATATCGATCAATTCATAAAATTTCTAAAATTCAGATATACATTTGTTTCATACACCAATAAAAGGATTTATCTGCTCTTTTGTATCCTTTGTTCAAAGATTTTAGATAGAATGTATTCTTTTATTTCAACACAATTAATAATATTTGTCTCTATTCGATATTTTATATCTATATTTCATCAACTTTAAAATTACAAATATGTAGCAAAAACTAACAATTAGTTAAAACAATTTAAATGCAAGACTGATTATAAATGGTGTCCCCACAATGGCTGTTTACTTATATTGGTTGTAATTTTGCGTATCTAAAAAGTTCATTAAAGCATTTGTAAGTAATTGGAGATAAATTACTGAGGGCTGTGTTCTTTATCCTTATATTTATGTTGGGATAAATTACGGTTTCACAGTTACCTCTTTGTATCCTCAGTGAGCTTAATTTGTAGAAAAGGAATGTTCCAAACAGTGTTTAGGGGGCATTTTCTTACCCTCTCTTGTGAGCTGTTACTACTCACGGCTTCCCAGTGGTTCCTATGTGTCCTCAGTTTGACTCTCAGACAAGGGGTTCCGGTAGGTAATTTTCCTTTGTGTTACCTTGTCACTGGTCCTTGTAGAAGTGCTCTGATTACAGCACCAAACTTTAGACAATCCTTTTGTTTGTGTAACTTGCGCAAGTTAGCTTTTCTGTTTGTAGTTCCTTAATCTCCTGCACTTAAGTACGTCTGTACGCAGGAAAGAAACAGGCTTTTTCTTTCTTGGTGTTCACACAGATATCAACATGTTTCGCCAGCAACCCTGGCTTTATCAAGATCCATCTTGATAAAGGCACGGTTGCTGGCGAAACATGTATATATGTATACATCTCTGGAAGAAATTAAGAGACTGCTGCAAAATGATCAGTTTCTCTGGTTTTACTATTTATCGGTATGTTTTTGAGTAAAATGAACATTTTAGTTTCATTCTGTAAACTGCTGGAAACATTTTTCCCAAATTTCAAATAAAAATATTGTCATCTGAGCATTTATTTGCAGAAAATGACAACTGGTCAAAATAGCAAAAAAGATGCAGTGCTTTCAGACCTTGAGAAATGCAAAGAAAAGAAGTTTGTATTCATTTTTAAACAAAACAATACTAATGTTTTAACTTAGCAAGAGTTCAGAAATCAATATTTAGTGGACTAATCCTGATTTTCAATCACAGATTTCATGTCTTGTGCTCTCAACTAGAAACGTGCATATGTTTTGCCATGAATACACATTTGTGATGAAAATCCAATGAATGCATCAAAGAAAATTAAAGGGATACTATATCCACATTTTTTCTTTCCTGATTTAGATAGAGCATGCAACTTTAAGCAACTTTCTAATTTACTCCAATTATCAAATTGTCTTCTTTCTCTTGCTATCTTTATTTAAAAAGCAGGAATGTAAAGATTAGGAGCCCATTTTAGGTTCAGCACCAAGGATAGCGCTTGCTAATTGGTGGATGACATTTATCTACCAATAAGCAAACATAACTCAGGTTCTGAACCAAAAAATGGGCCGGCTCCTATGCATCACATTCCTGCTTTTTAAATAAAGATAACAAGAGAACGAATACAAATACATAATAGGAGTAAATTAGAAAGTTGCTTTAAACGACATGCTCTAGCTGAATCATTAAAAAAAAAATTGGGTTTAGTGTCCCTTTAAAGAAAATGAAAAAATACTGATGAAAATCCTCAGCATTCATTTGTTTCCTTTAATTATTTTAAGGAGTTAATACTTACCTTAGCGTGCTCTAGAGAAAGCGCTAACCTGCTCCTCTTCTTGCCAGAGCCCCGACCACGTTAACGAGAGGCTTAGCGCACTCGGCTCTCAGGACCTGCACTAAAGTGAGTGCAGGTCCTGAGAAGCAAGAGCATTAAGTCTGGTGTTAGCGCGGCTGGGGCTCTGACAAGAAGAGGAGTGGGAAGAGCGCGCGTTTCAGAGTGCGTTAAGATATGTTTTGTTACAGTCGTAGCTAAAGTGGAACTTTTCACCTGTAGCTTTGAAACCTTTACAATCCTTTTAACGAAAACGAATGTAAAAGTTTAACTAAAATTCAGTATTTGTTTTGTTTTCAACTTAATGAATACTTAATAGTGTAGCCACCGAATATTCGGGGAAACAAGTTTCCCTGAATATTCGGAATGAAAAGTTTGTCCAAAACAAAATTTCTTGGCTGTACATCTCTACTCTCCCCCAGTCTTTCATATTGCTATTAGGTGACTTTATGCCACTCGTAGCACAAAATTCAAGCAGCTCGGCTTTGCTTTATGGCTAGTGACCATCCATTTTCTTCTTGATCACATTCCAGAGGTTTTCAGTGAGGTTCAGGTCTGGAGATTGTGCTGGTCAGGACAGGGTCTCTATCTGGTGATCCTTAATCCCCTCCTTCAATGACCTGGCTGTGTGACATGGAGCATTGTCATGCTAGAAAAAAACAATCCTCAGAGATGGGGAACATTGTCAGAACAGAAGGAAGAAAGTTGTCTTCTAGGATAACCTTGTAAGGGGATTGATTAATGCGTCCTTCACAAACACAGATCTTCCCCATTCCAGATCATCTTCTCTGGTGAGTCCAATTTTCAGCTTTGCCAAACACCTGGATGTTTAATGATCAGACGGAGACCTGGAGAGGCCTACAATGTCTCACACCCACTGTGACATTTGGTGGAGGATCGGTGATGATCTGTGGGGCTTCAGCAAGGCAAGAATCAAGCATGAAAGCTGTCATTGAAAAACAGGATTATTCTACCAAATATTGATTTATAAACTCGTGTTAAGTTTAAACATTAGTATTGTGTTTGTTTAAGAATAAATATGAACTTTTTTTCTTTGCATTATCCGAGGTCTGATAACACTGCTTCTTTTTTTTTTTTTGACCCGTTGTCATTTGCTGCAAATAAATGCTCTATTCTTGAACACATACCTATAAATAGTAAAACCAGAGAAACTGATAATTTCCAGTGAATTCCAATAAAACGATAAGGTACAATACAGTACGCCTGTATGTGTGTGTGTTTATGTATATATAAATATATGAAATATATATATGTTACGGGTAAAGTCTGAAATCTGAGTTATCCTAGGATTAGCTGGGTAAACCTGACATTACCCAAGCGGCTGTGGTTAAAGCCTGATGTAATGTAATTTCTCCATGTACATTTTTTTTTTGCCTCTGCATAGGGGGTTCTGTCAGGGTTTTTTCCCTGTTGTTTGCCATGTGCTGCTGGCAGTCATTTTACTCACCTCTCTTCCTGACTATGGTGCATTGTGGGGATGCTGCTCATTTCCTACACTTCCTTTTATGGCCATCCATGTGAGACAGGATGCAGTCTCAGAATTGTTATGTCATCACTTATTATTTAATGGGCCTCTGTTCAGTATGCTTTGCCTTTGCGTTGTCTCAGACCTGTTTGTGAGAGTTCCTGTGTATTACCTGGCTGCCTGATGTCATTCCTGATCCCTGGCTTGTTCCTGACTCTGCTGTTTTCCTTGTTCCTGTTTCCGGCTCGTCTGACTATTCGCTTTGGCTCCTGACTCGGCTCCTCTGACTACCAGCTCTGGTTTTGACTTCTGGCTTGTTATTTTACTTGTGGACTTTTTATTATTTTTTGCTATGAATAAAGGTGTGATTATTTTTGCACTTCCCATCTCAGTCTGATTCCTGGCACCCTGACATTACGCAAAGGCCTTTGATAGTCTTAAGACTGCCTTTGCTGCTGCTCCAGTTCTGGCTCATCCTAACCCTGTCCTGCCTTTCGTTCTTGAGGTTGATGCGTCTGAGACTGGAGTAGGTGCCCTCTTGTCTCAACGTCCTACGCCTGACGGTTCCTTGCATCCGTGTGGTTTCTTCTCTAAGAAATTGTCTCCAGCGGAGTGCAATTATGAAATTGGCGACAGGGAATTACTGGCCATAATTTTGGCACTCAAGGAATGGAGGCATCTTCTCGAGGGTAATAGCGGCCAGTGCTCATTCTTACTGACCACAAGAATTTAACTTATCTATCTGAAGCAAAATGTTTGTTGCCCCGACAGGCCAGATGGGTGCTATTTTTGTCTCGGTTTAATTATGTGGTCTCCTACCTGCCTGGTAGTAAGAATGTCAACAATTTTCGCCTCTGTCCAAGGAGGAGTCTGTACCTACTCCTGTTATACCCCCTGACCATATTTTGGCTACCATACGTACTAATTTGACTTCTCCCTTGAGGGAGGAGATCCTGGCTGCACAAACCAATGCACCTCCTGAGAAACCTAGTGGTAAGTGTTTTGTTCCTGATAATCTTCAAACTAAACTTTTGCACACTTACCACTATCCTAAAGCCGCAGGTCACCCAGGCAAGAACCAAATGATTTGGTCTGTCACTCGGCAATTCTTGTGGCCAGGTCTTCGTTCTGATATTGCTGCGTATGTTGCCTCCTGCTCAGTTTGTGCACAGAATAAGACTCCTCGATGTCTTCCTGTGGGTCTTCTTCAACCTATTGCTAATGGTGAGCATCCTTGGACACATCTTTCCATGGACTTCATTGTCAAGCTCCCTGTTTCCAATGACAATACTGTTATCCTTATGGTGGTTGACCGTTTCTCTAAAATGTCACATTGCATTCCCTTAATGAAGCTGCCTAGCGCTCAGGAGCTTGCTTCAATTTTTGCCCGGGAGGTCTTCCGTTTACATGGGTTACCCAAGGAGATAATGTCGGACAGGGGTAGCCAGTTTGTCTCCAGATTTTGGCGTTCCTTTTGTGCTCAAATGGGGATCCAGCTTTCCTTCTCCTCAGCATATCACCCTCAATCCAGTGTGGCTGCGGAACGGTCTAATCAAGCTCTAGAACAGTTCCTCCATTGCTATGTCTCAGATCACCACAATAATTGGTCTGAACTGTTACCTTGGGCAGAGTTTGCTCGTAATAGTGCTATTAATGCTTCCTCCAAGTTATCCCCGTTCATGGCGAATTATGGGTTTCAACCATCCTTGTTGCCTGATTCATTCATGTCTCAGTGTATTCCAGCTTTGGAGGAGCATTTTTGGCAACTCCGTTCCACGTGGGTGCAGATTCAGGATTGCCTTCAGTGCCAAAAGTTCCAGGCTGATCGTAGGCATCTGCCCGCACCTTCCTACCAGGTTGGTGAGAGAGTTTGGCTGTCCTCCCGCAACTTGAACCTTTGTGTGCCTTCCAATAAATTGGCTCCCCGTTATGTTGGTCCTTTTCGAATACTCCGACGGGTTAATCCTGTGGCCTATGCTCTTGACCTTCCTCCTGCTATGCGCATCTCCAATGTTTTTTATGTCTCCCTCTTGAAACCATTGGTTTGTAATCGGTTTACCACTGTGTTGCCTCGTCCCTGTCCGATCTTTGTTGACAACCATGAGGAGTATGAGGTCAGCAGCATTATTGACTCTTTTATGTCCAGGGGCCATGTACAGTATTTGGTTCACTGGAGGGGCTATGGTCCGGAGGAGCGTTCTTGGGTTCCCTCCTCTGATGTTCATGCTCCCGCACTCCTCCGTGCCTTCCATGCCCGTTTGCCCAATAAGCCTTTTGTCCTCCTGCGGGGGAGAGGTCGTTGAGGGGAGGGTACTGTCAGGGTTTTTTCCCTGTTGTTTGCCGTGTGCTGCTGGCAGCCATTTTACTCACCTCTCTTCCTGACTATGGTGCATTGTGGGGGATGCTGCTCATTTCCTACACTTCCTTTTATGGCCAGACTGGTGTGTATCATCCATGTGAAACAGGATGCAGTCTCAGAATTGTGATGTCATCACTTGTTATTTAAAGGGCCTCTGTTCAGTATGCTTTGCCTTTGCGTTGTCTCAGACCTGTTTGTGAGAGTTCCTGTGTATTACCTGGCTGTCTAACGTCCTTCCTGGTTCCTGATCCCTGGCTTGTTCCTGACTCTGCTGTTTTCCTTGTTCCTGTTTCCGGCTCGTCTGACTATTCGCTTTGGCTCCTGACTTGGCTCGTCTGACTACCAGCTCTGGTTTTGACTCCTGGCTTGTTATTTTACTTGTGGACTTTTTATTATTTTTTGCTATGAATAAAGGTGTGATTATTTTTGCACTTCTCGTCTCAGTCTGATTCCTGGCACCCTGACAGGTTCAAAGAAGGTGCCCCACTGATCCTCTGGCATCCACCCCAAGTGAACCTTGGAGAGCGAGGTTTACAAGGGGGGCTTATTCCCCCTTGAACCCTCAGGCGAAACAGATAATGAAGATGTGGGAATTACATTGCATCGTATATATGTTTGATGCGGTGAGGACTCAAGGCTTTCTGAGAAGATTTATCATGTTACATCAGGCTTTACCCACAGCCGCTTGGGTAATGTCAGGTTTACCAGGGTAATTCTAGGATTACCCAATATCTGACTTTACCCGCAACATATATATATATACAGGGCTCATAATTTCCTCTAGCCATTGGTGAGTGGAAATTTAACAGTGGTGAGTGAAAGTTAGTGACTGAATGTCTACAAATATTATCTGAAGGGATATTATATATCCATGAAAGGACAAGGATTTGTTATTCCTCTAGGGCTATAGGGACCCCATTAGTGCTTCTGAAAGTGTAAACAGGAGCAGAGAGAAATTGGAGAGGAAAAGTAGAGAAAAAGATAGTATTAAGAAAGAGTTGAGAAAAAAAAGAGAGAAGAGATATGAGAAGAGAAGGAGTGTAAAGAAACAATATGGGGGCATATCTAACAATGTGTGAGCGGACATGATACGAAATAGCATATCATGTCCGCTGCACATCGCTGCCCATCGCTAAATGCCGACAGCATACGCTGTCGGCATTTATCATTGCACCAGCAGTTCTTGTGAACTGCTGATGCAATGCTGCCCCCTGCAGATTTGCGGCCGCTAGCAAGGGGTGTCAATCAACCCAATCGACTTTGATTGGGTTGATTTCTGTCCGCCGCCTCAAAGCAGGCGGGCAAGTTATGGAGCAACGGTCTTTAGACCGCTGCTTCATAACTTCTTGATAAATATGCCCCATGGCCTGAGAGAAGGGAGGGGTAAAAAGAGAGATTGAAGAGAGGAGGGAGTGGAGAAAGATAGATGAGAGATGATAGTTATAATACAATTTTTACAGGTCTGCTATGACCTCACATTACTGTCAATACTCTCTGCTTTCTCTCAGTTAAACAACTTCCTTTTTCTTTCCAGCTGTTGTGTTCCCCAGAACCCTAGCTGCTAACTTTCAGCTAGATTACGAGTTTTGCGGTACAGCTATACCGCTGGAAAATTGACCATTGAGCGTGGAATGGCTGGGAACGCATATTATGAGTTGTGGCGGTATAGTTATACCGCAAGCATTTTAGTCTGTAATGCAACATCCATTCCGCACTCAAAAAAATTACATTTGAGTGCGGGATTTTCATAGTGCCTGTATTACAGGTTGTGCAGTCTGGCTAAAATGCTTGCATTACAGCCACGATCCATACCGCGATCTGAGACCAGTAGTTGTAGATTTTTTTCACAAAACTCATAACTAAAATGTTACAAAATACACTAACACCCATAAACTACCTATTAACCCCTAAACCGCAATCCTCCCACATTGCAAACTCTATATTAAACGTATTATTAATTAATATTATCAGCCGGCCACCCACATCGCGACTATTAAATAAACCTAGTAACCCCTAATCCGCCGCCCCCGACATCGCTGACACTATATAAACCTATTAACCCCTAAACCGCCGCTCCCCGTCATCACTGACACTAATAAAAGTTATTAATGCTCTGATGAACTGCCAGTGAGGCAGGAAACGCGTCAGCAGAAGGATTTCACTGTTTGCTGTGCCGGTTTGTTTTAAGATATATCAATAAAGTACATGTTTTAATATACTGAAAACCTACCCCTCTCTCTCCTTTCTACCCTGGAACTGTGAATCTGTCTTAGACGTAAAAGTTATTAACCCCTAATCCGTCACTCCCCAACATCGCTGACACCTAAATAAACCTATTAACCCCTAAACCGCCGGGCCCCCCACATCGCCAACACTATAATAAAGTACTAACCCCTAAACCTCCAGCCCCCCACATCGTAACTACTAAAATAAACCTATTAACCCCTAAACCGCCGGCTCCCCCACATCGCAAACACTAAATTAAACTACTAACCTCTAAACCTAACACCCCTCTATCTTTAAAAAAATAAAAACTTACCTGTGAAATAAAAAAAACTAAGTTTAAACTTTAAATTAACCTAACATAACTATTCTAATAAAATAAAAAAACTACCAATTAAAAAACTAAATTTAAAAAGACCTAACACTACGAAAAAAAATTAAAAATCTAAAATTACAAAAAATAAACACTAAATTATGAAAAATAAAAAACTCTAAGATTACAAAAAATAATAAATGAAATTATCAAAAATAAAAACAATTACACCTAATCTAATAGCCCTATAAAAATAAAAAAGCCCACCCAAAATAAAAACACCCCCTAACCTACAATTAACTACCAATAGCCCTTAAAAGAGCCTTTTCTAGGGCATTGCCCTAAGTTAAACAGCTCTTTTACCTTAAAAAATTACCAAGTCCACCCTAAAAGTAAACCCCCCCACCCAACCAACCCCCCAAAATAAAAAAAACTAATTTTAAAAAATCCTAATCTACCTATTGCCCCTAAAGGGGCATTTATATGGGCATTGCCCTTAAAAGGGCATTCAGCTCTTTTACTGCCCTTAAAACGGCAGTAAAAAAGTGTCCAAAGCCCTAATCTAAAAAAAAAAAACACCCAAAAAAAATGAAAAAAAACCCATTACACTAACCCCATAAAATCTACTCTCGGCTCCTGAAGTCCGGACATCCATCTTCATCCAGGTGGCGAGAAGTCTTCATCCAGGCAGCAACACCTTCATCCATCTCGGGGACGTCTTCTATCTTCTTCCCAGGGGCGCAGAGCTACCCTGGAGGGTGAAGACATCCTCCGTGGAGCGTCCTCGACATACGGTCACCACCGTACACTGAAGTTGAATGCAAGGTAGCCATTTCAAAATGGCGTACCGTGCATTCCTATTGGCTGACTTGATTCTTTAAATTCTAATCAGCCAATAGGTTGGTTGTTCAAAACAGCCAATAGGATGAGAGCTACTGAAATCCTATTGGATGATTTGAACAGTTTTTTTTTATTTTAAAATAAGGTAGTTTATTTATTAGAATAGTTATGTTAGGTTAACTTATAGCTTAAGCTTTTTTTTTTTATTTCACAGGTAAGTTTTTATTTTTTTAAAGATAGTTATATTGTAATTTTAATTTAAAGTTAGGGGGTGTTAGGTTTACGGGTTAATAGTTTAATTTAGTGTTTTGCGATGTGGGGGTGGCGGCCGTTTAGGGGTTAATAGGTTTAGCTTAGTAGTTACGATGTGGGGGGTGGAGGTTAAGAGGTTAATACTTTATTATAGTGTTGGTGATGTGTGGGGCCGGCGGTTTAGGGGTTAATAGTTTTATTCATTAAACTTCCTCCTCGACCCACTGCAATCTGGATTTCAGCCCCATCACTCCACAGGGACAGCAATCGTTAAGGTTACCAACGACATACTTACAGAAAAATCAACAGGCCACTTCTCTCTGCTGATCCTCCTTGATCTGTCCGCAGCCTTTGATACTGTTGACCACCCTCTTTTGCTCCAAACCCTCCAATCCTTCAGCATTTGTGACACAGCCCTCTTGTGGTTCTCTTCCTACCTGTTAAACCGTACTTTTAATGTAGCCTTATCTGGGGCCCCGTCACCACTTTCTGTTGGGGTACCGCAAGGCTCTGTCCTCGGTCCCCTTCTCTTCTCAATCTACACGTCATCATTAGGTTCCCTAATAAAGTCCCATGGGTTCCAATATCATTTGTATGCAGACAACACCCAAATCTACTTCTTTGCTCCAGAACTATCCCCTTCCTTGCTAACCCATATCACTAACTGTCTTTCTTACATCTCTTACTGGATGTCCTCTCACTACCTCAAGCTCAATCTCTCCAAAACTGAGCTCCTTATTTTCCCTCCTTCTTCCAAAATCTCCACCCCCAATCTCTCTATAACTGTCGACAACTCCATCATTACCCCTACCCCACATGCCCGATGTCTCGGGGTCACACGACTCAGATCTTTGTTTCACTTCTCACATTCAGTTCTTGGCTAAATCCTGCCGCTTCCACCTTAAAAACATCTCTAAAATTAGACATTTCCTTACACAAGACACAACTAAGATTTTAATCCACTCTCTCATCCTTTACCGCCTCGATTACTGCAACTCTGTCCTCTCTGGTCTCCCCAGCTGCCACCTAGCTCCTTTACAATCCATAATGAATGCCTCTGTCAGGCTCATCTTCCTTACACGTCGCTCTTCATCTACTGCACCGCTCTGCCAATCCCTTCACTGGCTTCCTCTTGCCTCAAGGATTAAACACAAAATGTTCACTCTGACATACAAAGCCCTCAACTGCACTGCTCCCCCCTATATCTCAGACCTTGTCTCCAGATACTCTCCCTCCCATCCCATTCACTCTGCTCATGACCTCCTACTCTCCTCCTCTCTTGTTACCTCCTCACACTACCACTTCCAGGACTTCTCCAGACTGGCTCCCATCTTGTGGAACTCTCTGCCTCGCTCCACAAGAATCTCCCCTAGTTTTGAAAACTTCAAGCGCTCCCTAAAGACTCTACTGTTCTGGGATGCATACAACCTACACTAACCTTTCTTTATACTGTTTCCTCTCCTTCATTGCTATCCCCTTGAACCCCCTTAGCATGTAAGCCTATGAGCCCAGCTGTTTGTAGATCACCTTCTTTAGAGCTGACTACAACAGTGCGACTCTTGGCAGGGCCCTCTACCTGTCTGATCCCTATAAATGTTCCCTTGTATTTCGCCTATGTTTATGGCGCTGCAGAATCTGTTGGCGCTCTACAAATAACTGATAATAATAATAATAATTTAGGTGTCAGCAATGTCGGGGGCGGCGGATTAGGGGTTAATAATTTTTATTAGTGTCAGCGATGTCTGGAAGCAGCGGAATAGGGGTTAATAATTTTTATTAGTGTCGGTGATGTCGGGGGCGGCGGATTAGGGGTGTTTAGACTTGGGGTTTATGTTAGGGTGTTAGGTTTAAACGTAACTTTCTTTTCCCCATAGACATCAATGGGGTTGCGTTACGGCGATCTCCATTCCGCGATCGCAGGTGTTAGGTTTTTTTAACACTCTCTCCCTATTGATATCTATGGGGGAAATCGTGCAGGAGCACGTAAACTCAGCCCTTGGCTTTTGTGTGATATGGAGCTTAACGCACGATAACGCACAGCACAAGGAGGCTTTTCAGTAAATGGCAGCGCTATGGAGAGTGCGGCACAGTTCATTTTATTACGTTCCTTATGCACCCGGTATAGCGCAAAACTCATAATCTAGGTGTTTGTTAATTTATTACTGTATGTGCATTACTTAATTTATGGTATAAAACAAAAACAATATAAAAAATGACTGCACAATAAGGTGTTTCACATTGACTAAACATATGCAAAGAGGGGGGTTAGTGGGTTGGTGGGGCGGAGTTAGTAGGTTGGTTTGAGGGGCTTAGTGGGTTGGTGTAGGGGGTAGTAGTGGGTTGGTGTGGGAGGGGTTAGTGGGTTGGTGTGGGCGGGGGGGTTAGTGGGTTTGTGGGGGTGGGGTAGTGGGTGGATAAAAAGTGTTGAGTAACATTTTGGGTTGGCTAGTAGCTTAGGGCTTGAAATTGTGAGCCCTGTATATATAGATATATATATATACAGGAAGCCCTCAGTTTATGCCGGGGTTAGGTTCCAGAAGGAATGGTTGTAAATCGAAACTGTTGTAAATTGAAACCCAGTTTATAATGTAAGTCAATGGGAAGTGAGGGAGTTAAGATATCAGGCCCCTCTCAAAATTGACATAAGTAACACCTAATACATTATTTTTAAAGCTTTGAAATGAAGACTTTAAATGCTAAACAGCATTATAAAGCTAATTAAATAATCACACAATAGACTGTATCATCAAACTAAGTTTAATGAACAAAAACATTTGCTAATAATCACACAACAGACTGTATCATTAAACTAAGTTTAATGAACAAAAACATTTTTTTACTTGCATTTTTCGGCAAACAGTTCTCTGCGTTGTTAGCATGTTAGATAATATTGGGTCTGCACCTATTCTATACTTTTCAATCTGGACTGATTAAGCAGTTAGGCACCCTCACCTCAAGCAGCTGGAGAGGAAGATACTAGGAAGAGGTTGCTAGATCTTGCTGCTTTGAAAGCTGCTTAATAGCTAATGTCTGTTCTGTGTACACAGATTAATTTCAGACCTGCTAAGCTTGCATAACTTGCTGCAACACAAGCGGACAGCTCCACCTACTGGCTATTTTAATTAGTGCACTGCTTTTCAATAGCAATTACATGATATATATATATATGTATGTGTATGTATGTATGTGTGTATGTGTATATGTATGTATGTATGTGTGTATGTTTGTATGTATGTGTGTATGTATGTCTGTATGTGTGTATGTATGTATATGTGTGTGTGTACTCAAACATCATATACAGCTAATACAAGAGAACAAAGGAATCATTATTTTTACCAGTAAAGCAGATGCAGCAGTAGTTCAATATAAAAGGTAGTATTAGCTTCAATTAAGTACATATTTTTCAACCGTTCTATTAGTATGGGCAAGAATACAAGTAGCACTAACTGTTGTGTGCCAGCGATATCGGGCTTTTGTCTCTTTTGGATATAGCACGCGTATTGTAAGTTGTAAGTAAACATGATCAGGAGAGTGCAATCGTATTTTACTCTCCTCCGGCTTGCGTTAAGGTTAGTGCGTTAAAAAAATTAAACCTTACCAAGCACAACATGAATACATTTTAAAATACAGTTATACTCATATAAACACTATCTGATAAAAATGATTCATATAAAAAGTTATAAGGGTTAAAAGGTATATGGTATATGACAAGTGCTATAATGTATATATACATGTATATACATGTCTAAGGAAAAAATAAAATACAAGACCACTGTGGTGGCAGTTAGGCTGCTATTTTTTATTTATTTATTTTTATTTAAGGAGGGGGTGGGTAATAATAATAATAATAATAAATAATAAATACACACACAAAAAAAATTGCATTTACAAAGTGCTCTTAGACAGGGCGTTTTTTGTAATCTGCCCTGCTTGAGAGATCTTTGTTCATGCTCCTTCTGTCCTTTTAAGGGATTTTTGACATCACCCTATCTGGTAACATAGGGGATATCTAGGCTATAACGGTCTTCTAACCTCCCATTGGCTGGGGGAGGTTTACACATGTTTGTGGGCGGAGTTTGCTTCTGTGGAGCAGGAAATACAGTGCATATATGCGCTAGTAGTGCTGTGCTGTACTACTGATCTTCTTACTGACTGACTCTGAGTAAGCCAGGGCCTCTGCACCTACAAGGTTAGCTATGGAGTGCCGCCTGTGGCCCCCACCGGCCAGTGGCATCACCTGTGAAGCAGCTTAGCACAGCCTTCGCATGGCTGTGGTCCAGAAAGTAGATAAATTAATAACAGGACAGGACTCAGCGGGTCATCATGGAGAGAAGGTGAGGAAGTAACTGACAAATCACTGCTATTAATCTGGGGTTGAATCCTTTTGACTAAACTTCAGTCAACCAGATTAGTAGCATTGTCTCATCCTTTTACATACAGATTTCAGCCGCCATTGCACCATATATACTGCACAGTAAGCTGCTAATACATCTCTCACTCAGAGGCAGTGGACAGGGACGGACTGGGCCAGGGTGCGTGATAACAATTGCCCCCAGGTAAATAGCATAATGATTGAAACATAGCCAAGTGAAAGAGATGCTCTATTAATGGTTAATAAGGCTTGGAGTCATAAATACAATAAAACAATATCCTGCTGGGAATCATATTATATAGAGGAAGGATGAGGCACATTCTTATATTAAAGTAATTAACCCTCTTCCTGCTGCAGCCGCACAACCAAATTCCTGTGCGGTTATGTGACGTGCTGTGTCGGGAGAGAGAGAGGAGGGAAAGATGAGTGAAGCATTAGCCTTCCTCTTAGTCTGTGTTTTACGGCCATCTGGTAACCGTTGTTCTATCGATTTTTGCAACCCGTCGGATTTTGCTACCCTATAAGTGCGCATGCGCACACTTACGTCACTGCATTCCACATAAGTTGTAAAGAATTTGTGGAATGCGGTGATGTATGTGCGTTCATGTGGAATGCGGTGATGTATGTGCGTTCATGCACAATAACAGGGTACTAAAGTCCAACAGATAGA
Organism: Bombina bombina; assembly: GCF_027579735.1. Classification (NCBI taxonomy): domain Eukaryota; kingdom Metazoa; phylum Chordata; class Amphibia; order Anura; family Bombinatoridae; genus Bombina; species Bombina bombina. Next base: position 115,848,106 of record NC_069510.1, on the reverse strand, counting down.
ACTCAAGTCTCAACGCTTTGTCTACACATGCACCCCTTGCGCACCCCACCCAATAGTAATTTCCAGCTCCATATATGATCACAATTAACCCTTGTTATGTACATAAACTTAACGAAACAGTTTCTCCAATAGTAATTTCCAGCTCCATATATCATCACAATTAACTCTCGTTACGTACATAAACTTAACAGTTTCTCCAATAGTAATTTCTAGCTCCATATATAATTACAATTAAAGATGACTCCTAAATTCATTAACTGTTTGTAAGTTAATGAATGTAGGAGTCACTGTTAATTGCAATGATATACGGAGCTGGAAATTACTATTGGAGAAACTGTTTCGTTAAGTTTATGTACATGGGATTACGTCACTGCATTCCAAATATGTTGTAAAGAATGTGCGGAATGCGGTGATGTATGTGCGCTCATGAGCACTGACAAGGTAGCAAATTTTGACGGGTAGCAAAATCCAACAGAACACCGGCAGCAACATATGATTTATCTTGAGTGTCTGGATAGGAGGTTAAACATAGGGCCAGATTTTCACATGCAGGGCTGCACAAGGCACCGTGTTAGATAGAGAGTAATATTAGGTGCTAATATGTAGCAGTGTCAAACAGTCCACTGACATTTCTATGTTTTAAAGTCTCCTCTGATAAACACTACACTCTGATATATGTGGATCTGACACTCTTTAATGGCTAAGGAATTTCGTTTTATTTTCTGCTAGTCAGCTCAGGCAAAAATCAAATCTCTGTGAGTTGTTTGAAATTTGAGCCTTTAAGTTTGTTAGAGGTTTTACATTTCTTTGTAACATTTTTATATGTATATCTGCCCCCAAAATTGTGTGTGTTATTTTAAATTATTCCATGCACCATATATTTCTTTTTGTGGTTTATAGAGTTAAAATTGTGCTGAATTCACTGTGGTCTAAGTATGTAAGTGTATATCAGTTTCAATCTTTCTCTGCATGAATGTAATTCTGTGTTTGTAAGTGGGTGAATGTATGTATGACTGTCCTTATTCTTGCATGTGTGATCCTTTGGGCTGGATTTATAAAGTCCTTCTCCTTTCTTTGACTGCAGGTTCGCACAAGAGAACCTGAAGTCAGGATTTATCAAGCAGCGGTCATTAGACTGCTGCTTCCCTACACTGTTAAGGTGGAGAATTTAAATCTACCCGGGGAGATTGACAGCTCCTGCCCGCGCCTGATTGGGGCTGTGTGTGTTCAGGGTGCTGGATTACATGAGAGCGCAAAGGAGCACTTGCTTGCTGACCACCGGAGGAAAGCTCGGGTGGACAGGGGCGAATATGTCACCTGTCTGCCATGGATTGATAAATCAAGCCCTTAGTGTGTATCCCTGACAGTATTTGTGACCAGGTTTGTGCCCTGCATGTAAATTTGACCCGATGTGTAAGTGTATGACCCTGTGAGCAGCAATACCTATCCAATGTTTAGCTGATGTATTTAAAAAAAAGATCATATATTTGAATGCATCTCATACCTCCATTTACCTGTTAAATACCATATTTTGCCATGATATTTTTTGGTGGAATCTGGGCTGATAGAGACACAGAGGACCGATCCTATATTACATTTTTTTAATAATATTTTTTATCACTCTCCAATTCCTGCTGCTTAAAAAAAATCACATAGTGGTGGACTGTAGTGAAGGTGGGCCTGGGTGGTGCTTAGGTCATGTTGCACATTCTGTCTTAGCTAGGAGGCATTTTTGTAACCTCTTAAAGGGACATTATACACTCATTTTTTCTTTGCATAAATGTTTTGTAGATGATTTATAAAGCCCATAAAGTTTTTTTTTTTCCTAAAAAATTTGTATAGTTTTGCTTATTTTTAAATAACATTGCTCTGATTTTCAGACTCCTAGCCAAGCCCCAAAGTTTTATGTGAATACCGTCAGCTACCTACTCCAGCTTGCTCCTGTTTGTGTAAAGGGTCTTTTCATATGCAAAAGAAGGGGGGAGGGGGAGAGTGTCTTATTTCTCACTTGCAGTGGGCTTTCCAACTACCTTTTCAACAGAGCTAAACTGAAAGCTTCTATGTAAGTTTTTAAACAGTTTTATACTGGATTTTTATATCAGTATCTGTGCATCGTATTCTTTATAGTAGTGTCTATTACATGCAGTTATATAAAAATGAGTGTATACTGTCCCTTTAATGACCAGTGACGTACCCTGTATGGGGGCAAGACTGTGCTATTTTAACAAGCCTGTAGGAGGGAGGGATGATCGCTCGCGGCAAGACCTGCGCTATTACAACCAGACAAACCCTTAACGACCATCGACGTACAGGGCACATTGTTGTCATTAGGGGGTTAAACTAGCCCCTTACAATGGTATCTAAAGCTTGCTAAAAAGATAATATGGGAGCAACAACCCCATGGCTTAAATAAATAAAATGCAGCATACAGTGCTTTAAGTTAAGTGCATTTTCCTCTCCCTATATTTATATTTTATTCCTTTCTCCCTGGGTATCAGATTCAGTCTCTAATTTCTTTGCTGAAATTGCCACCAATTAAAATTTCTCTAAGTGTTGAGAGTGACATTTGAAAGCCATATATATACTGTATATACGTATATATACAGTATATATAAATATATATATATATATACACACAGTCTATAGTATATAGACTCTTTAGATAATCTCCCTAGAGAGTAGCGCTTTAGATCATTGTCTCTATATCTTAAACCCCCATCCTCTTCCTTAATACCCCACCACCACCAGAATTTAATGGCTTTATGGAACTCCAACACTCAAACTTACACTTATTTTGTGTTTACTTTTTTTCTCACCAGTGTCCATCAAGCAAAGAAGTAATTCTTCAACAGTTTTATGGAATAAAGATGGTATTTTAAAAGGCATTGATTATGAAAATGGAAATTTTACTATTCAAACCCAGGGTCTCTATTTTGTCTACTGTCACCTGCACTTTAACATAAATAACTGCTCAGATGAAGATCAAGACCTTTGGACAAAGTTGAATGTGAACGGTAAAGAGAAGTATCAAGTATTGTACACAGTCGCCAAGCAACAGGACTGTAACATTAGACACAAAAACTTCAGAGATCAGCATTTGAATTTACAAATAAACCTACAAGTATCTGACAATGTCTCAGTTGAAACAAGTCATATTCATTATCTTAACAGAAATTATTTGGCACAGAGCAACCTTTTTGGAGCGTTTCTGTTATAATAAAAGTAATATATATATAAATATAATATAAATTATTTGGCAAAGAGAAACCTTTTTTCTGAGCTTTTCTGTTTTATACAAAAGAAAGGAATTTTATTTTTTTATGTTTACCTGTTATTTACGGAAATGTTTCAGCTTTATGCGGAACTAAGACACAGCTTGATATGGCATGTACCCAAATATGTGGATTAATTGAGAAATGACCTATAGGTTTTTGTTGGATTAATACAGTAGATTTAATTCAAACATAATCAAGGCACTCTCCGGTATTAAAGACCAATAATTCTCTTTAATGTGATGTTTAGGGGTTTTAACCCCTTCCTCAGACCATAGAAAACATTTTCTATGGTCTGAGGAAGAGTCTAAAAACTAGAAACGTCACATTAAAGAGAATTATTGGTCTTTAATACCGGAGAGTGCCTTGATATTTTTCTGGATTTATATATATATATATGTATATATATATATATGTGTGTATATATACATATGTATATATATATATATATATATATATATATATATATATATATATATATACAGGTAGTCCCCAGGTTACGAACAAGATAGGTTCTGTAGGTTTGTTCTTAAGTTGAATTTGTATGTAAGTTGGAACAGGCACTTTATTTAGGTGAAACTCTAGCCAAACATTTTTTTAGTTTTGGAAAGCATAGGGAAAAGTTTGTTTTGCTATCTGTGCCCCTGTTCAGAAAATTTCACATCACTTTCTGTCCTTGTGACAATTGGATTTTGAGTATTTTGGTTTATCCTGTAAAGAAGGATTGGCAATAAAGCTCTATTTTGTATGTTTGTAAGTATGAGTTGTACTTAAGTCGGATGTCTGTAACCCGGGGACTGCCTGTATATGAAACACTTTGAGGTTGATATATGAAAATGTTTAATTATTTTAGTAAAATCACTTGCAATATATTTTCAATATTCATTTTGCCTCATCCCATTTATGTAATTGAACTGAGTTTTTCAATTTTCAAGAATTGAAAGTGCACACTGCAGATTTCACAGGCCAAACCCTTCTACATATCTGTTTATAATTGGCCTCAGTTATGGTGATGAGATAAGATATTGCAAAACAATGCAAGTTTGCGCTAATAGATTTATAGTGACTAATTGTCTACTCTAGTAACAAATACATACATAAAGTGAAGCACTCTTCCAGGATCATGCAACAGCTGAGTAGCTTTTTATATGGCACGATTATCCCCTGGGAGATGCATCTTTCTTCCCAGAGAACTTTCAAGGCCCACAAAAGGCTGGAATGTTAATCTGGGGTTCCCATTCTGTCTGTTCAGTGGAGAACTACCTGATGTTTCGGGGCTGGACTGATCTTGTTAGGTGGGATATACTTCATGAAAGTTCTCCTCTGTGAAAAACACAATTGGACTAAAAGAAGCTGCTCCTGCGGGATAACCGAACCATAGAACAAGCCACTGAGCTGTTGTTCATTCCTGTCAGCTTGCTTCTGTTTCTTTATGTATTTGTATTATTACCCTGGGGGAAATTAGACATGTGGGTCCATTTATTAAGCAGCAGATGATGCTTCGGAGCCCCATTGTTTCATAATGCTGAAATGACTGCTGCTCTTTAACTTTTCCTCCACCTTTTAGGTGACAGACTGTAAATAATCCCAATACGATCTGCTAGCGGCCGATTGGCTGCCAGTGAACAGGGGGTGGCATTGCACAAGCATTTCACCAGAAATGCTTGTGCAATGTTAAATGCCGACAGCGTATGCTGTTGGCATTTAGCGAGGTAGAGCGGACATGATACACCTCTTAATAAATCTACCCCATGCCAATAAATCTTGCCCAATGTGCTTAAAGGGATATGGATGCACCTCACTGATGAGGCCCAAAGGAGGCTGAAACAATTGTTTGGGGTTGTCATGTTTCTTGTTCAGAGGTGGATTGCCTGGTAATTTGTGACTTGACTGACCTTGTTAGCTGGGATCAGAGTAATATTCTCCAGGGAAATGCTCCTCTTTGGAAAGCACAATTGGGCTAAAAGAGGCTGCACCCAGGTGCTCATCCCTGGAAGAGTGATTCTCTTTCTGTATGTACTCTAGAAACAAGTCTGGATTAGCTTCTCCAAAGAAGGCAAGTAGTGAGTGGGAGTTTGACCTTAAAAAACATTATTGTAGCCAACAAGGTGTTAACATATTCAGAAAGTTTTCACATTCAGTTGATGTGTTCATTTTTTATTGCATTGCTACTGAAAAGTCTTATAATTACAAGGTGTTTTATTCACGTTATTTTATGTCCCTTTAAAGGCATAGAAAGGTCAAAACTCAATTGTGCATTTCAGTTTTACATAGGAGCATTTTTGCATAGAATTCCATTAGCAAAATTGCTTCTACAGTACAGGTACAAATCCCAAAATCTGGAATTCCAAAATCCAAACTTTTTAATTTATATTTATATAACTATATTTATATATATTTTTAAAATAAAATGATTAAAAATTCATTTTTCCCAAGTTGTAAGTCACAATCTACTCTGTGTATGTCTTTTTGTGTTATAAAATGCAATGCTAGTCTATATTTATTAAAAACAAAACATATTACCTTTCTGATTACAGTACTGTACTACCTTTCTTATGGTATTATGTATACACAAGTATTACAAATGATATAAAACTACCTTTAGTTACATATATCAGCTGTATTATGGCATGTAAATATTGCATAAATTACATAAGATATTGTTGTTTACACTTGGTTTCGTCCCGTCTCCGAGCTGTCCTATTTTACCGAAGCAAATATTCCAAAATCCAAACCTTTTCTGATCCTGAGCAGTTTGGATAATTGTTTTTCTACCTGTAGTAAAAGTTAGAAGTGGTTTTCATTGGCATACATGCATATGCTTTGAAGGCCTATGCATCAGTATTCAAACACCACACCTTCTCAGAGAATCTTCACTGATGCAGTACACACAACCACCAGCTCTCTGAGCAGCATGGGGGCCAATTTATCAAGGGCCGAATGGCCCCTAATGCCCCTGTTTCCGTGCGAGCCTTCAGGCTTGCCGGAAACAGCCATTATGAAGCAACGGTTTTAAGACCGCTGCTCCTTAACCCGTCCACCGCCTCTGAGGCTGTGAATCTGCAGGGGGCGGCATTGCACAAGCAGTAACTGCTTGTGTACTGATAAATGCCAACAACGTATGCTGTCAGCATTCATCAATGTCTGTCGGACATGATCCACTGAGCGGATCATGACGGACAGACCAATGATAAATTGCCCCCTTGGTATTGAAAAATGGTGCACAGGCCCTCACAGGATATGTGCATATGCTGAAAAAAAAACAGTAACAACTTCTACTAGAAACATTTTTGCCAATGGAAGTCTATTGCAAAAATGCTTCTATTTTAAAACTGAAAAGTACCTGTTCCCTTCTCAAATTTTGACATTTCTATCCCTATAATGTCTTATTTTCACAACAGCTATGCTAAAGGGATATAAAACCCAACTTTTTTCTTCTATGATTCAGATAGAGCATGCAATTTTAAGCAACTTTCTAATTGACTCTTATTATCATTTTGCTTTGTTCTCTTGGTATCTTTATTTGAAAAAGCAGGAATGTAAGCTTAGGAGCCCGCCCATTTTTTTGATTAGCACCCTGGGTAGCGCTTGTTGATTGGTGGCAACATTTAGCCACCAGCTCCTAAGCTTACATTCCTGCTTTCAAATAAAAATTCCAAGAGAACGAAGAAAACTAGGAGTAAATTAAAAAGTTGCTCATAATTGCCTGCTCTATTTGAATCATGAAAGAAAAAAAATTTGGTTTTGTATCCCTTTAAGTTTCTGATGCAAAGCAAATATAAAGAGTGGGCATAGATATCACTGACTGCATCTGCAACCTAAATCAGAATTCATCATATGACTTCTCGGGTGATTTCTGGCTTATTTTCTAAGCAGTTCAAATCCAGAAAACAACACAATTCTCTGTGCTGCAGTTGCTTCGTCAGGCTTCTCTAGGTGAAAATTATATTCTATAGTTTCATAATTAGAAAATGTGATATGAGAAATATTTTTGCATTTTTATTAAACTAAAAATGATTATATTTGTTAATGTATGAACACAGCATGCACCAAAAAAAACGTAAAACCCAGAAAAAAAGGCGCAATATACTGCTAGAAATAGAAGAAAATGTATTTTCAAAAGTTAAAGGGACAGTTTACTCAAAAAATGTCTTCCCTTTAATTTCTTCCAAATGATCCACTTTACCTGCTGGAGTGTATTACATTGTCCATTACCATTATATTGGCATTTAAAATAGTTTATTTAGCCTGTGTTATCTCCACCCATCCTGAAAGTTTTTGGCCTCAAGGCCAAGCTGTGTTAACACAGCCAGTACAAGTAATTCCACTCCTAGTGGGGTATAGAAGAGATAAGGTAATAAAATGTAAATTTGCCATTGTTCTCTCCAAGTGTTTACGCGTTTATGCCTATGATTAAGCGCCACTAGGGGGCGCGAAACGCGTCAGGCCTTCCTTGTCACACTTTTTTCACCCCCCTGTACTTGTGTCCTGCCTTATCTGTATACTTTTGAGATAACTTACATTAAAGTTTTTTTTGATTTTTCAAACTTTAGTGTGAGCCCGCTTGGTTTTTGTAGTGCCTGCCGCTCTCTTTCCTAATTTTACCTTTGGGCGATCCTGAGTCATATCGCTGGCTACGGCACTCTCTCAGCCTTTCTCATTGGAGGACTTGGTGTGATCTTCGTATTTGCCGGTTCCGGTTCCGGATGCAGCTACACCGCGCTCACCTTGGTTTCATTTTTTGTAGGTCCTCTGTCAGCTCTTGATAGTTAGATAAAAGTCTTGACTTAAGGGACAGTCAAGTAAAAAAAAACTTTCATGATTTAAATAGGGCATGTAATTTTAAACAACTTCCAAATTTACTTTTATTACCAATTTTGCTTTGTTCTCTTGGTATTCTTAGTTGAAAGCTAAATCTAGGAGGTTCATATGCTAATTTCTTAGACCTTGAAGGCCACCTGTAATCTGAAAACATTTTGACAGTTTTTCACCACTAGAGGGCGTTAGTTCATATGTTTCATATAGATAACATTGAGCTCAGGCACATGAAGCTCCTAGGAGCAAGCACTGATTGGCTAAAAATGCAAGTCTGTCAAAAGAACTGAAATAAGGGGGCAGTTTGCAGAGCCATAGATATAAGGTAATCACATACGTAAAAAGTATATTATTATAACTGTGTTGGTTATGCAAAATTGGGGAATGGATAGTAAAGGGATTCTCTACCTTTTAAAACAACAAAAATTCTGGCGTTTACTGTCCCTTTAATATATTTTATGCAAATTATTTTTTTATTTTCATAAAAAAATATTAGTAGATAGAGGAAAAAAAGTTAAAATTATATTACTTTGGAAACCTAAATTCTAAATCTTTCAAAACTTTTAAATATTCTCTAGTAACTAAAATTCACTAAAAGCATCATTACATTCCATAGAGTAATTTTTTATTATTGTTTTTTCTATACGGTTGATTTAAACATTAATTTATACTACAATCATATGTAATAATTGTTTATGTTTGTGTCCAATGGTGTTTAATGAACAGAGTAAATTTTCTTAAAAAACGTATTGAGTATTTATTTATCACAAAATGAATTGTATGTAAGTATTTTAATATGAATATTTATTAACTAAATGTTTGAAGTTTATGATGCTTTCTGTAAATGGTCCAATCTTTTGTTTTATATCAGTTAAATAAAAGACAACTGTTGATTTGCAGTATTTTTATTGCTGACAGCTACAAGCACAAAGGAATTTCCATATGACTAAATAAATACACGTAGGCACAACACTGAACAGGTTAAATACTGGTCATAAGTATTTCATGTTTTCTATGAGTAACTACAAGCATTTGTCAATATAGTCGGTTCTCAGCAGCAACTAAAGAAAACTTTCACTTCCTCTACTATTAAGTTTATGACTCAATAACAATTACACTAATTATTAAAAATATTGGGGTCAGTTATAATCCTTTAGAGAAACGTATTCAATTATTTATGTACAAAAATCCCTGTAGACTTTAATTATGCCTGTTCAAAATTATTTGATAGGTTTGTCTAAAGGTTTGTGAACGATCCCGATTATATACTACAGCAGTATATATTTATATTTATTTCAGTTTTATTCACATATATACATTATATATATATTTATATAAGTCAAAATTAGAAGAAAAAAATGTAGACTTTTACTTCAATTAAACAAGAAAAACAGGATTTTAACTGGCTTTAGAGAATAAAAGCATTTAACAAAAAAAAATTCCCTTGAGGGGAATTTTGTAAACATTTTTTTTATTATTTTCTTACTTTCTTATCTAAATTATGTTTCTGTGCTCAAACAAAAACTTTCATTTTTTTTATTTTTTTGCTTGTGTGGATATGTCACTATCCATTAATAATTCATCAGCCAATCTATCCCACATTAGGTTGTTTTAAAAAATCTAAATAAATTGCCCTAAATTAATCTACTATCATACACAAAATATTTTAAAACATTTAAAGGAATATAATAATGGTTTTCAATTTAAAGGGACATAAAACATGTTGGGATAGAGACAAAATATAATAATATGTACTTTAATTACTTTACCTGCAAATGTATACTGCAGTCCCTCGCCATTAACCCTTTCTTTTTAGTTTTGGAATGGTAAAGTTCTAACTCCCCCACACATTTCCTTCTATGGCTGTATCTATATATATTGCTATTTTGGTAGAATGCAAAAATGCTTAGGGATTATCTGCTGGACCATGCCTAGAAGCTGTGAACTCATTTGAAACACAGTACCTGTGTATAAACACTGATAAGGGGGGTGGAGTTGGCTTCTCAAGGCATCTTAGCTATTTAATTAATTTTGCTTATTTTTGAAAATTATTTTAAAATACTTGCCAGCAATTTTTAAACATTTTTTTTTATGCAAACTATTTTTAATTAATTAGCCTTTTTAGGATATGCACAGATCTCAACCTGTTTTATGTCCCTTTAAAGGGACATAAAACTACAAATTAAACGTTTGTGGTTCACATAAGAGTACCCACAGACTTATTAACTTTTTATTATTTTGTATAAAGCCCCTGAAATCTCTTGCTCTGTAAAAATAGAAATGCTACCCACATTATCATTTAAAGTAACACCCCTTAAAAGAATTTAAAGACTGAACAAAAGTAATCATTTAGACAGTTTACTATTTCCTTCCACTACTCTATCATCATCAGTTTTGAGTTTTACTTTCTTTCCTTTAGATTTTCTCTTTTAACTGATATATCTAAAGATATTTTACTGATTGTGCTATTTTCTCCTTTAAATCATCTTTAGCCTTTCTGATTAACAGCTTTGTAATTTTTTTGTTGGGTTATCCATTTTCCCTATCCTCTTCTAAACCAATAGACTGTCTTTTTTGTCTTAACTGCAATTTGCTTGAAAACCATATTGGTTAGTTTTCTTTTACTTTTACAAACAATAATCACTGTTCAATCACAAGACTGTAATTGCGTTATTGTTATACAAAAAAAAAATTGCCGTTTTCAGCAACAATAAAAAATGGCAGAAAATGCATCTCCCATTAAATTGTGATCAAGGCAATAATTGATCAAACATGTACATGTCTTTAATATATTTAACACTTATCATAAATATTACTCTATCCAACAGCAAAACACAAACTACATTCACCCCTTTAACCAATCTGTTATTTTAGTGATCAGCATCCAGAATCAGTATTGTGGGAAAATGGAGATCAAATCTAGTGCATGTTTACAATCTCAGTTGTGCTTTACTAAAAAAGATTGTGATCACTGTGTTAAAAAAATAATAACATATATATAACAACCTTATAACGACCTTTCCTGTTTTTCCAACATTGGGAAAAAAACATTGGAATTGATCCTATAGTTATTTTCATTTTGTTTTCATTTTTATGTCCTTTTAAATACTAGTCAGCAGATATGATAATGAAAACTTTTTAAATATATTTTAATACATTTTAATATATTTGAATTTACCTTTAAAATAAATTTTATTGTCCTTCCAAATCAATGCTTACTGGCTCCAATCTAATGTCACATGTGCTCATACAAACAACAAACCTACTGGGCATGAGCAGACTGTATGCATCATCTTGTTCAAGAGTGTAACCATTTTTTGAAGAACACACTAGAATAAACTTATGAAGTTATCCTTTAATGAAGTTTGCAGGTAACATAAACAGATTATATCTGTTAGACACAACACCACTCTGTTTCAAAATCCCTCCCAAATGTCCCCAACTGACAAAGTCCTCTCTAAAATGGACACGGTTATGTAGTCACACAGAGTACCAAAATGGATGCGGTTGCTCGGTTACAACACCTCCTCTCCTGCCCAATAAAATAAAATAAATAGAAATAATAATAAAAAAAGAACTAAGGATAACCAAGTTGCAACAACAACAAAAACATGTAAAACAAAGTTATTTGTAGATTTCTCTTGTCCCTTATTTTCTTCTTTAATTGCAGTCTATCCGGTGGGTTCCTTTTTCAGTCAGGATGAACATATGTTGAGATATTTGTGTTCTTAGATGATGTAGAGTGTATTGATAACTATGTTGAGATTTCTGTATCGGTTTGGGAGGGCATGGTGCAACTTTCTGGAGCTTCAGAACCACTTGTACCTGTATCAAACCATAGACCATCTCAAATGTTTGTCTCTGGTTTTAATGGTATGTCCTCCGTTTGTTCAGCCTTGTCTTTATTTCCATTTGCCTCTATTACTGGGTGTTTGCTCAGTACATCAGTAAAGGGTAGTGATGTTCTTGTGAAAATCTGATCAGTATGACGCCTCACAGATGTTTCATCATCTAACTTCACCATATACATTTTTGTACCTAAGTTTTTAGCTATGGTAGCTGAACTCCATTTTGCCTCATGAATGCTAAAACTATAGGTCCACACCATTTGCCTACATAAAAACTTTCATGGGGTTTACCTGTAAACATTGTTTCTTGTTTCAGTTAAAGATTCTACCATTTCATTGTTGGACACAACATGTCCAAAGTAGAGATGTGCATTTGTTAATATTCATTTTCATTTTAACAAAATTTATATCCAAAAGAATGCACAGAGAAAATGAAAGAAATGAAAAAAATACTGATAATCGTAACACGCTCTTGAGATCACACTAGCCCGATCCACTTCTCACCAGAGCCAAACCACGCTAACAGGAGACTTAGCGCTCTCAGCTCCCAAGTCCTGCACTTAAGTTAGTGCGGGTCCTGGGAAATGAGAGCGTTAAGCCTGCTGATAGCATGGCCGTACATCGGATATTTGCTGGACTAATACAGACATTTGTATCATATGGCAGCTCTTTGAAGCATTCCGTTGCAGTATTGTAAGGCTGTTATAGGAACGCTTTGTCTTATGCTTCATTGCTCCCTGTCCGATGCAGTCTGTGTAATCTGTCCTTTGATTCTAATAAATTGTTTTTACCTACCTTTGGAGTCCAGGAATTTCCTTGTAAGACGTGGGGTTATAAACCCGCCTGCTGATTCTCTAAGAGCTTAGATATAGCTCTTCAAAGTCTGAGTACCGTTCTCCTTTGAATATGATACACTGGTCTTAACGGACTTCACTATTGTTTTTTCCCTCTCTCCCTCGTATATACCTACTGTGAGCTTCTACAATCAAGCCTCTGTGTAGCAGTTTTTTTCCTGCTTGCTTGGACTGACACCTATATTCTTATTTTGTATGCACTGTGTTTGATTTTTGTATTTTTGGAAGTGTTTAAGCACAACCTTTGCAAGAGGACACACGATGTACAATATATTGGTCAATGTTTGGCCACCATACATAACCACAACATTTCTAGAATTTTTGGTTGAGGAGTCATTGGAATGATAATTCTTCCCCCTCCATAGTAGACAGTTTTCTTTGTAAAAAATTTATGGCTGATTCAACAGTTTTAGGCCAGCATTTTTAGCATAAGTAAGTACTTCTTGCAGTGTTTTATCTCTTAAAGTATGTTGACCAATTTCATTATGGGTAAAAAACAATTTGTGATGAAAATACATGTCTTGAGTGAATCTTGGTCATGTTTTCATCTGTTGTATTCACTAAGGCCCTGATGATCAAAAGTGATGCAAGGCCGCAAAATATTCGAATGGATCCCCTGCTAAATCGAGCGAGCCTGTTGAAATATTCCAAGCTCCCGACATAGCTGCTAAATGGTGGCATCGTCAAGCGGCATTTAGTTTACATGCCATTGGTCAGCGATGCTGGCTACAGATAACACCCAGCATCGCCACCAATATTTTCGATGTATAGTAAACGATCCCTTGGAATAACTGCCATGCCTAACCACTAATTCTAATACCCCTAAACCAAAGTACCATGATCACAAACTAACACTACACTAAAAAATATCTAAACCGCCACATACCCATCGCAAGTACCTATCATGTTAACCCATATACCGCCATATACCCACCACAAGTCCCTATCCTGTTAACCCCTATACCACCACATACCCACTGCAAGTACCTATCATGTTAACCACGCTATTTAGCGCTTTCGTTAGAGCACTAATTGCGCTAGAAGTAAACTTTTTGCTCACGTTGGGTTGCGCTCGTATTATGAGTTAAAAGTGAAAAGTTATGGCTCTCTTGCTTACACAACGCACGTAAAAAGCTAAACTTTGAATATTGCACGCAAGATAACCTATTCTCCCATAGAAGTCAATGGAGCAAAAAAGTGGAAAAAACCTAACACCCCACTGCCAATCCCATATAGTCATGTGCGCTAACCCGCAAACATTTGCACTCCACTTGTAATCTGGTCAATTATAGGTATAAAAGAGATACCAATAGATATTTCCTCTAGAGGATCTCCATTGTTGTACTAAGAATTAGAGATGGACTACACGACTGCATTTGGAATTAATCATGCAGAGTAATATGTATGAAAGGTATATACATACATAAGCATATATTATAATAATGGGTACACTAAGAAATAGTATAGAAAATATAGGGTCAGATTACGAGTGGAGCGCAAGTGATATCAGGTTTTCGCAATCGTTTGCCCTCTGATTAAAGGGACAGAAAAAAAACCAAAAAAAATTCTGATTCGGATAGAACCTACAATTTTAAAGAACTTTCCAATTTAGTTCTATTATTACATTTGCTTCATTCTCTTGTTATCCATTGCTGAAGGAACAGCACTGCGCTACTGGCAGCTAGCTGAACACAAATAGTCAGCCAATCACAAGAGACAAATGTGTGCAGGCACCAATCAAAAGCTAGCTAGGATATGTGCGTATTCTTTTTCAACAAGAGATACCAAGATAACGAAGCACATTTGAAAATAGAAGTGAATTTAAAAGTGTCTTAAAATGACCTGCTCTATCGGAATCATGCACGTTTAATTTTGACTTTCCTATCCCTTTAAATTGCGCTGGTATTACAAGTTGAAAGTAAACATGATCGCTTGAATACAATTCAAGCTAATGCTCGTCAGGTTACCGTTGGGTTTACCGCTGGTATTACGAGACGAATGCAAACGTGATCGCTTGAGCACAATTGCGATTTACACTAGATTGATTGACACATCCCCAGAGCTAGTTGTTTAAAACGAAACAAAAAAGTGTAAAAAAATTCACATAAAAAATACATTATAAAGTACAGGCACACTCATAGGGCTCAATTTATGATAGTGCGGACGGACATGATACAATGGAAAGAATGAGTTCTGGCCCTGCGCCAACCAAGCCCCTACTGGCCTGAGGGTGGCGGTACCTAGTTACCACCGGGGTGATATATGGTCTAATAGTGTGGAGTCCCTCAGGCGCCTAACTATGAAGGCAGAGGGGAATAAGATAGGATGATTAGGCCCACGTGGAAAATGCAAAGATAAAATATAAAATTTAAAATTTATTACAAACACTCTATATGCACATATTAATACAAATATATCAAATTCATGGATCCATGATACGAAATACACAATGTAACAATTAAGACAATGATAGTAATAGATAATTAATAATTATGTTAATAATTAAAACAGTGTGAACCAAATGTAAAACAATATAAAAGTTAAAATGTAAAATCAATGGGCTAATCAGGTTACAATACTATCTAAAATATAAAAAATATAAAAAATCAAAAATCAAACATCGAAATCGTGATGGCAGTATGAGTGACAACCTGTGGTGGAGTATGTGTTAGAAGTTTTCTTTAATGAGTGAGTCTTCTTAGTTGTGGAAGAGTCTTAAAAATAAAGTTCATCAGTGATGTATTTAGTTGAAAAAAATCCCCAAATGGTAATAAGTGAAAAAAATGATGAAAAAAATGAAAAAGTGAGGCAATAAAAATTGAAAATAAAATTCAAAATGAGTCCAACCGAAAAAATATTCAAAGTGTATCCAACAGTGTAAGAATGTAGTTCAAAGTGTATCCTGCAGTGTGAAACAATAAAACCACAGTAGAAGCAGTGAATGTATATAGCTGGAAGTGCTGTCACAAATCCTCTAATGATTTATAAAATGTCCCAAAGTGAAAAAACATCCGAAACGATAACCTATAAAGAAACAAATAAAGACAACATATTGCAATAACGTCTTCACAGTGATAGTAATATAGAAATATAGCTTACCAATCAGCCAACGCTTTTCGGCCCGTGATAGGCCTTTATCAAGACTCAGTCTTGATAAAGGCCTATCACGGGCCGAAACGCTTTTTAACTTTTATATTGTTTTACATTTGGTTCACACTGTTTTAATTATTAACATAATTATTAATTATCTATTACTATCATTGTCTTAATTGTTACATTGTGTATTTCGTATCATGGATCCATGAATTTGATATATTTGTATTAATATGTGCATATAGAGTGTTTGTAATAAATTTTAAATTTTATATTTTATCTTTGCATTTTCCACGTGGGCCTAATCATCCTATCTTATTCCCCTCTGCCTTCATAGTTAGGCGCCTGAGGGACTCCACACTATTAGGACATGATACAATGTAGCGTATCATGTCAGCCGCACATCGATAAATGCCGACAGCATACGCTGTCAGCATTTATCATTGCACCAGCAGTTCTTCTGAACTGCTGGTGGAATGCCGCAACCTGAAGATTTGCAGCCAATCGGTCGCTAGCAGAGGGTATCAATCAACCCAATCGTATTTGATCAGGTTGATTTCTGTCCGCAGCCTCAGAGCAGGCGCACAAGTTATGAAGCAGCGGTCTTTAGACCGATGCTTCATAACTTCTGTTTCCGGCAGGCCTGAAGGCTCGCCGGAAACACGTGACATCAAGCTCCGTACAGAGCTAAATAAATTGACCCCATAATCACACTATCTAATAAAAATGATTAAAACAATTATTGCATACAAAAGTTATAAGGGCTCAAAGATATGAGGTCTCAGGTGCTAAAAACCCGTTGGAGTATTCGAAAAGGACCAACATAACGGGGAGCCAATTTATTGGAAGGCACACGAAGGTTCAAGTTGTGGGAGGACAGCCAAACTCTCTCACCAACCTGGTAGGAAGGTGCGGGCAGACGCCTACGATCAGCCTGGAACTTTTGGCGCTGCATAGAACGATGAAGGCAATCCTGAATCTGCACCCACGTGGAACGGAGTTGCCGGAGATGCTCCTCCAAAGCCTGAAAACCCTGAGACATGAATGAATCGGGCAACAAGGATGGTTGAAACCCATAATTCGCCATGAACGGGGATAACTTGGAGGAAGCATTAATAGCACTATTACGAGCAAACTCTGCCCAAGTTAACAGTTCAGACCAATTATTGTGGTGATCTGAGACATAGCAACGAAGGAACTGTTCCAGAGCTTGATTAGACCGTTCCGCAGCCCGATTGGATTGAGGGTGATATGCCGAGGAGAAGGAAAGCTGGATCCTCATTTTAGCACAAAAGGAACGCCAAAATCTAGAGACAAACTGGCTACCCTGGTCCGACACTATCTCCTTGGGTAACCCATGTAAACGGAAGACCTCCCGGGCAAAAATTGAAGCAAGCTCCTGAGCGGTAGGCAGCTTAATCAAGGGAATGCAATGTGACATTTTAGAAAAACGGTCAACCAACATAAGGATAACGGTATTACCATTGGAAACAGGGAGCTCGACAATGAAGTCCATGGAAAGATGTGTCCAAGGACGCTCACCATTAGCAATAGGCTGAAGAAGACCCACAGGAAGACGTCGAGGAGTCTTATTCTGTGCACAAACTGAGCAGGAGGCAACATACGCAGCAACATCAGAACAAAGACCTGGCCACCAGAATTGTCGAGTGACAGACCAAATTATTCGGTTCTTGCCTGGGTGACCTGCGGCTTTAGGATAGTGGTAAGTGTGCAAAAGTTTAGTTAGAAGATTCTCAGGAACAAAATACTTACCACTAGGTCTCTCAGGAGGTGCATTGGTTTGTGCAGCCAGAATCTCCACCCACAAGGGAGAAGTCAAATTAGTACGTATGGTAGCCAAAATATGGTCAGTAGGTATAACAGGAGTAGGTACAGACTCCTCCTTGGACAGAGGCGAAAATTGTCGAGAGAGGGCATCAGCCCTAACATTCTTACTACCAGGCAGGTAGGAGACCACATAATTAAACCGAGACAAAAATAGCGCCCATCTGGCCTGTCGGGGCGACAAACGTTTTGCTTCAGATAGATAAGTTAAATTCTTGTGGTCAGTAAGAATGAGCACTGGCACGCTAGTACCCTTGAGAAGATGCCTCCATTCCTTGAGTGCCAAAATTATGGCCAGTAATTCCCTGTCTCCAATTTCATAATTGCACTCCGCTGGAGACAATTTCTTAGAGAAGAAACCACACGGATGCAAGGAACCGTCAGGCGTAGGACGTTGAGACAAGAGGGCACCTACTCCAGTCTCAGACGCATCGACCTCAAGAATGAAAGGCAGGACAGGGTTAGGATGAGCCAGAACTGGAGCGGCAGCAAAGGCAGTCTTAAGACTATCAAAGGCCTTAATGGCAGTAGGTGGATCATTCTCTTTATGGGTCATGTCTGTGATAGGTTTGACCAAGGAAGAAAAGTTTTTAATAAACTTTCTATAGTAATTGGCGAACCCTAAAAAATGTTGAATAGACCGAAGACCAACTGGGCGAGGCCACTGCAGAACAGCAGATAACTTGTCAGGATCCATGGACAACCCTGCAACGGAGATAAAATAACCTAGGAAGGTTACTTGAGTCTGATGGAACTCATATTTTTCGAGTTTACAAAACAGGCCGTTCTCACGTAGTCTCTGAAGAACCCGTGTAACATCAGAATGATGAGCCTCAAGTGTGGGTGAGTGTATGAGGATGTCGTCTAAGTACAGCACAACACACTGTTGCAACATATCTCGTAGGACATCATTAATAAATTCCTGAAAAACAGCAGGAGCATTACATAGCCCAAAGGGTATTACAAGATACTCATAATGCCCGCTCCTGGTGTTAAATGCTGTTTTCCATTCGTGGCCCTCCTTAATCCTAACGAGATTGTACGCTCCTCTCAAATCAAGTTTAGTAAAGACCATAGCTCCCTTGAGGTGGTCAAAGAGTTCTGTAATAAATGGAATAGGGTAAGCATTCTTAATGGTAAGATGATTAAGACCCCTATAATCGATGCATGGTCTTAACTCGCCACCCTTTTTCTTCACAAAGAAGAAGCCAGCCCCTGCAGGAGAGCAGGATTTGCGGATGATCCCCCGCGACAGAGCATCAGCAACATACTCCTCCATAGCACAATTCTCTGCAACAGACAGAGGGTAAACCCGGCCCCGAGGAGGAATGGCTCCGGGTTGCAGGTCTATGGCACAATCGTAAGACCGGTGAGGAGGCAACGTACCTTGTCAAAAACGTATAGTAACTCTCGGTACTCCTCTGGCAATTGAGATACCGAAGAAGTGTACAAGACTTTAACTAGTTTCCGAAGGCAAGTGGAAATACATTGCAGGGACCACGACAAAATTTCGGACCTGCGCCAGTCGAGACTGGGATTGTGCTTTTGGAGCCAGGGATAACCCAGAACAACCGGAAAATGTGGAGAGTTTATCACCTGGAACTGGAGGGTTTCAAAATGGAGAGCCCCAACAGCCATGGACAATGGAGCAGTTTCGTGAGTAACAAGTGTGGGCTGAAGGGTCCTGCCATCAATAGCCTCAATAGCAAGCGGAACGGACCGAGGCAAAACAGGAATGGAGTGCTTTGATACAAAAGCACTGTCAATGAAATAGCCCGCAGCACTGGAGTCAACAAGAGCCTGAGTGACTATGGAGGAGTCCACCCAGGAAAGGACAACCGTGACCAAAGGTTTCTCCTTAAGCGGTCCTGGGCACGAGGATAAACCACCCAAGGTCTGCCCCCGACAGGACCTTAGGTGTGAGCGTTTCCCGGCCGTGTAGGACAAGACTTCTAAAGGTGGCCCTGTAACCCACAATAGAGGCAGAGCCCCTCCCTCCTCCTAAAGGCCCTCTCCGCCGTGGAGAGATGCGTGAATCCCAACTGCATCGGCTCAGCAGTACCTGGTGACTCGGGACCAGGAGGCATGGGAGGAGAGGGAGGTATGGGTGGAACGAACACGTAGGAGACAACAGAACAGGAGGCTTCCGCAAGCGCTCCTTGAAAGAGGGCCTCTCACTTAGTCTGATGTCAATTAGGATAAAAAAAGACACCAATGCCTCGAGATCCTCTGGTAAATCTCTGGCAGCAACTTCGTCTTTAATCGCATCAGAGAGCCCATGAAAGAAGGCGGCAACAAGGGCTTCATTGTTCCAACCTACCTCTGCGGCAAGCGTATGGAACTCAATGGCATACTGAGCAACAGATCTTGTACCTTGCTGAATGGACATGAGTCGTTTAGCAGCAGAGGAGGAGCGAGCCGGAAAATCAAATACCCTTCAAAAGGAGGCCACAAATTCAGGGTAATTTGAAATCACAGATTTATTAGTCTCCCACAAGGGAGGGCCCAGGCAAGAGCTGTGTCAGAGAGTAACGAGATGAGAAATCCCACCTGTCAGAGGGAAACGCCTGAGGTAACATCTCAAAGTAAATGCCCACCTGGTTCAAAAACCCTCTGCACTGAATAGGATCGCCTCCATATCCCTGAGGTAGAGGTGCAGAACCGGACATGCTCCTGGTAGGCATAGGTGCAGCAGCGGAAACAGGAGCAGCCATAACTTGCGGGACACTTTGGTCCAAATGTGCAGTGCGAGTCAGCAGGGTTTGCAGGGATAGTGCAAATTGATCTAAGCGGTGATCCTGTACATCCATCCTGGAAATTATGGCAGGTAAAGGTGGATAATTAGCACCATCAGGATTCATGGCCTTTGCGTAATGTCAGGGTGCCAGGAATCAGACTGAGACGAGAAGTGCAAAAATAATCACACCTTTATTAATAGCAAAATATAATAAAAAGTCCACAAGTCAAATAACAAGCCAGGAGTCAAAACCAGAGCTGGTAGTCAGCCGAGCCGAGTCAGGAGCCAAAGCGAATAGTCAGACTAGCCGAAATCAGAAACAAGGAAAACAGCAGAGTCAGGAACAAGCCAGGGATCAGGAACCAGGAAGGACATCAGTCAGCCAGGTAATACACAGGAGCTCTCACAAACAGGTCTGAGACACCGCAAAGGCAAAGCATACTGAACAGAGGCCCTTTAAATAACAAATGATGACATCACAATTCTGAGACTGCATCCTGTCTCACAGGGATGATGCACACCAGTCTGGCCATAAAAGGAAGTGCAGGAAATGAGCAGCATCCACCACAATGCACCATAGTCAGGAAGAGAGGTGAGTAAAATGGCTGCCAGCATCACATGGCAAACAAAACAAGGAAAAACCCTGACAACGTCTATCAGCAGCGTATCTGCGAAAACAGCTGTGCTGATACTTCCACAATTGTCTGTACGTGATGATTCCCTGGGATTATGACACAAAGGTCCGTAATGGCTTCCTTGGATTTTGGCACAGAGGTCCAATGTTTTTCAGTCCCAGTGTCCTCTTATCCATGTACAACAAAGTACAAACCGCTAAAGTCGTAAAAACGGACTCACACAAGCGTTCACAAGTCGGCTAGACCGCTGTGTGTCCGATTACTCCAAGCGTATGTGGATGTGGGCGTGGCCTGATGCATTTCATGGGGCTCCTCCCCACTTCATCAGAGGCATGCCCACATACCTAAACAGTAACCTTTTATAGGATTTCCCTATTATCTGAGCGACAGCGTTAAGGAAACAAGAGATCTATATACATTCTAAAAGATCAACAGTAATTCCCTCTGTCAAAATAAACTCTTTAACGCTGACTGCCATATTGGTACATCAGTTAAAGAGTATTTAGATTGTCACAGGGCATGTTTTCAATGTTTATACCACCATAGTGTTTTGCATATTATTTTTATATATGAATAATTTCCCGCAGTGCTTTTTTAAAAAAGCAGACCTTAGGGTCGTGCTTTTTATTTTTTAAGGGATACTAAACCTGCGTTTTTTTCTTTCATGATTCAGGTAGAGCCTGCGATTTTAAGCAACTTTCTAATTTACTCATATTCAGCTAGATTACGAGTTTTGAGCGCTATAGGGAGATTAACGACCGCCACAAAAGCATCGGTATTTCACCTCCCTATAGCGCTGCTATTACAGGTTTTAAAAAACCCGGCTTATGCGGGCGATATGGTGGCGTTGAGCTCCATACCTCACCCAAATACAAGCAGTGTTTTGACGTGCTCATGCATGATTTCCCCATAGACATCAGTGGGGAGAGCCAGCAAAAAAAAAAAAAAGCCTAAAACCTGCGATCGCGGAATGAAAAGCTCCGTAAACGCAGCCCCATTGATGTCTAGGGGAAAGACAAAGTTATGTTTAAACCTAACACCCTAAAATAAAAACCACGTCTAAACACCACTTGTATGCCGCCCCCGACATCGCCGCAACCTACATACAGTTATTAACCCCTAATCTGCCGCCCCCAACATCGCCGCCACCTACATTACAGTTATTAACCCCTAATCTGCCACCCCCAACATCGCCGCCACCTACATAAATGTATTAACCCCAATCTGCTGGCCCTAACATCGCTGCCACCTACCTACACTTATTAGCCCATAATCTGCCGCCCCCAATGTTGCAGCCACTATACTAAAGTTATCAACCCCCACATCACTAACACTACATAAATATATTAACCCCTAAACCTAACCCGAACCCTAAGCCTAACCCTAACCCTAACACCCCCTAACTTAAATATAATTAAAATAAATCTAAATAAAATGTACAATTATTACCTTAATAATTCCTTTTTAAAACTAAATAAATACTTACCTGTAAAATAAAACCTAAGCTAGCTAGCCAATAGGAATTAAAGGGTAAAAAATAGTGTTGCAATCAGCCAATAGGATTGAGCTCGCATTCTATTGGCTATTCCAATCAGCCAATAGAATGCAAGCTCAATCCTATTGGCTGATTGGATATGCCCGCTTCGATGAGGACTTCTGCCCGCTTGGATGAAGACTTCGCCGGCTGGATGAGGATGGATGTCCGGACTTTGAAAACTGTAAGTGGATCTTCGGGGGTTAGTATTAGTTTTTTTTAAGGGTTTTTTGGGTGGGTTTTATTTTTAGCTTAGGGTTTGGGCACTTCGTAAAAGAGCTAATTGCCCTTTTCAGGGCATGGCAAAAGAGCTAAATGCTATTTTAAGGGCAATGCCCATCCAAATGCCCTTTTCAAGGCAATAATTAGCTTAGGTTTATTTAGATATAATTTTATTTGGGGGATTTGGTTGTGTGGGTGGTGGGTTTTACTGTTGGGGGGATGTTTGTATTTTTAATTGCTATGTAAAAGAGCTGATTTCTTTGGGGTAATGCCCCGCCAAAGGACCTTTTAAGGGCCATTGGCAGTTTAGTGTAGGCTAGGTTTTTTTTATTTTGGGGGGCTTTTTTATTTTGATAGGGCTATTAGATTAGGAGTAATTCGTTTTTATTTTTGATAATTTAGTGTTTTTGTTTTTTGTAATTTAGATAATTGTATTTTATTAATTTAATGTATTTAATTTTATTGTAATGTTAGGTTTTAGTGTAAGGCAGGTTAGGTTTTATTTGACAGGTAAGTTTGGCTTTATTTTAACTAGGTAGCTAATAACTATTTACTAACTAGTTAAAATAAATACAAACTTATCTGTGAAATAAAAATAAAATCTAAGATAGCTACAATATAACTATTAGTAATATTGTAGCTAGCTTAGGTTTTATTTTACAGGTAAGTATTTATTTAGTTTTAAATAGGAATTATTTAGGTAATAATTTTACGTTTTATTTAGATTTATTTTAATTATATTTAAGTTAGGGGGTGTTAGGGTTAGGGGTTAATATATTTATGTAGTTATGTGGGAGGCCAGAGGTTTAGGGGCTTATCATTTATTTTAGTATATTTCGTTGTGGGGGCTTGCGGTTTAGTGGTTAATAGGTTTATTATAGCGGCGGTGAGGGCGGACGGCAGATTAGGGGTTAATAATCTTTAAATAGTGTTTGCAATGCGGGAAGGTGGCGGTTTATAGGTTTATTATAGTGGCGACAATGTCGGGAAACGGAGGAATGGGGTTAATACATTTTTTAAGTGGCGCCGATGTTCGGAGCGGCAGATTAGGGGTTAATAATTTTATTATAGTGTTTCCGATGCAGGAGGGCCTTGGTTTAGGGGTTAATAGGTAGTTTATGGGTGTTTAGTGTACTTTGTGACACTTTAGTTATGAGTTTTATGCTACAGCTTTGTAACGTAAAACTCATAACTACTGACTTTAGATGGCGGTATAGATCTTATCGGTTATAGAGTGTACCGCTCACTTTTTGGCCTCCCAGGCAAACTCGTAATTCCGGCGCTATGGAAGTCCCATTGAAAAAGGACTTTTTAAAAAGCGCGGTACTGACGTTGCGTGACGGCCAAAAAGGTGTGCGGTACACCTATACCAACAAGACTTGTAATAGCGGCGTTAACACCAAACTCGTAATCTAGCTGATTATCAATTTTTCTTCATTCTCTTGCTATATTTATTTAAAAAAAACAGTACAAAAAATACAGTATTTTGTATTTACATTTGGAGAAGAGCTGATAGGTTTTAAACCTTTGGATGGAAGCCGGAACGGACGCCTTTATTAAGTGAACTTCTTTACAGTGGGACAAATTTTTTATATTCTTAGCTTACATGAGAATATGCATTCAGGTTTAGCGCGCAGGTAGGGATTTTTTACGCTTTTTTTGCTCTATTGACTTCTATGGGGGAATAGGTTATCGCGTGGGGTTAGCGCAAGTGCAATAACTTTTTACTTTCAACTTGTAATACCAGCGCAACCCGACATGCATAAAAAGTTTACTTCTAGTGCAATTAGCGCTATATAGCGTTCCACTTGTAATCGAACCCATAGGGTCCTATTTATCAAAGCGTCAACTGAAAATACGCTTGACTTCCATGACGTATTTGTCGCGAGATTGATACGCCGTAGTTATCAAAGCGTCAAAATCGGCAAATATTGAAATTTGTGACATAATATACAATTCCGTGATCTCAATCTGACGCAGATCGATGCAAGTTGAAAACAGTGGTATTCGAGCGGAATTATGTTCATTCGCCCTCCTAATCGACACATTTGAACCTCTCACCAAGTTATCAAAAATTCTACATTTACGCTCCCGTCTTTTCCAAATCAGCGTACCTAGTTTTCAATCTGCCACCCTGGAGGTCGCGGATGCCATAGAACTCAATGGGAGTCTGAAAACACAGAAAGCTTATGTTCAATGCTGCAAGAGAATGAAGTATATTACATAATAAAAGTAAATTTGAAACTTTACTAAAATTGTATACCCTTTCTTAATCAAACAATATTATTGCTCAACATTTGGATATAGGGATAAAAATGAAAAATGCATTACTACTTATGGATTATGTTACAACTTTGAGGCCAATTTAACAAAGGTCTTGCGGACCTGATCCGACAGTACGGATCAGGTCCGCAAGACCTCGCTGAATGCGGAGAGCAAACTTGTTGCATTAATAGATATAGAGATAAAAATGAAATAAATACACAACATAATATAGCTAACTTCCTTTTTATTTTTTTGGAAAAATCTATGTGCACCATGTCTAAGCCATGTAATACAATTTCCACTCTCCACTTTGCGCCAATTTTGACTTGACACTTTTCGCACCAATTATGATGCAAACTCTTAAATAACCCACACACTAGTGAATTTTTCCACCACTTTTGATTGGAATATGCATAATTACATGATTTATGACATCAGCCAATCTGATTCAAATACACATTATAAACTATCACTAACGAATCAAATTGCTTTATACTTGTGTCATTTATAACTCATCAGAACTTGTAAGTGCCATTTGTTACATTGTGTATTATATTTTGAAAGTATGTATATGTGAAATTAGTATTAAAGATAAACATTGATGCTGACATTAGGACACACAGTAATATTTTAGACAAGGATTTTAAAATTCGAATTCATGTTTGATTCAATATAATCTTAAACTGATAGCTCAAAGGGATAGCCCACCTAACTTTAAACTGTCATGATTCAGATACAGCAGAAATTAAAATCACCTCTTTACTGGCATGCTTTTTTCAGTTTATTTCTTCCTTCTCTTGAATTTCTTTTTCAGTAAGAAATGTCATCTTATATGCCAGCCCATTTTATAACACCTGTGAAGGGGTGTTTTTTTTTAAAATAGATTGCAATCAGGAGGGGTTAGATGGGTGCAGAGAGAAAACTGGCCCAGCTCTTAAAATTTCCATTGATTGAAAATAAATACATGATACCCTGATTACATGTTATTTTCGCAATTATTCCTGCTCAGAATAATAATACATTTACAATATATACATATAGTGGTATAAATAAACACAGAGATATGACAGACAACAATAATAATTAAAAAAAAAAAAAAAAAAAAAAAAAAAAAATATGACTCCTAGAAATACAAATACTCATTAATTTATGGGAATGTATCATATAACAAATAAATATAAAAATAAGTTTCTATGAGATATTGTTTGTTGAGGTATAAATCAATCTATTTCTTGGACATTAACTATGTGCTTGTTCATGGACAGTAATGAAATGGTACACTGTAAAAAATGTCTGTGAACTTAACTGTAAAATGCTGTAAAATCATGACATCAAAATTGTTTAAACTGAAAAACTGTGTTAAATTTACAGAAATATTCTGAAAATACTAAAAAATAAAATCATAAATCCAGAACCAAACACAACTGTTAATTTTACAGTAAGAATATGTTAAAAGAATCATATTTATTTGTAGAATTTACAGAATACAATACAGGTATACCTCACTTTACAGCGCTTCACTTTACAGCGATTCGCTAATACAGAGCTTTGTGGAGCTGAAGTTCAACCTCCAAGGATTTTGAAACAGTGCTGTAATCATCGTGAGATTGCGAGAAAAGTGAATGGCAATATTTTGTTATGCTTAGTTCACTCTGTTAACAGCATTGCAGTGCAATCTTTGTCTCAGTGCTAGCCTGGCAAATTTTACTACAGTAATTGTCACTATTTTACAGGTACAGTATTTATTGAATACTAATTGAATACTTGCTGTGCTAGTGTTAAACTAAACGTAGCACTATTGCACCCCTAATATATGTTAGTTCAAACATCTTTTCAAGATTTTAAACACTGAAAAGAAAGCTATAACTGCCTTGTTTCACTTTAAGGCGGTTTTCACTTTACAGCGGGGCTCCGGTCCCTAACCCGCTGTATGAGCGGGGTATACCTGTAGTTTAAACAGAGAAAACACTTTAATACCTAAAGCAAAACAATACAGTTACAATTACAAGCTGACAGTGTTAAAATGATGTTTTTGTTAGGCAGATTTTCATATATATACAGAAGGAAATTGTATTACATTTGACAAATTTATATGTTATATTTTACAGATAAGTGTGTAAAAGTACAGTAAAATTATGTTAATATGAAGGGTTTCAAAATCCAGTCGTGTCTGTTTAGAATTGAGCAGGCCTAACAATATATTAGTAAACTATAGTAAAACTATAATAGAAGTAGGTCACTTTTAAAAAAAATACATTACATATGAACTATTTAAAAGATGTAGTGTTTTTTTTATTATAAATACAGCCTCCCATAAAGGAAGTGACAGAGCAGGAAGTACAATCAGCTACCTGTAGGGGTCAGTGTTTCTTATCATCCATCTTTTTATAGCTCTTCAGATCCTGCTCTTTGCACAACCTAATAGCTGTAAGCAGTAGATTACTTGCAGGGACGGTGTTCTGGTAAGGGACCGAACTTTTCAAAACAGCGAACCATGTCACTTCCTGTGACGTTTCATCAGCTGTTGCACTCATTTTGCCCGTTTCAGAATTTCACAATTCTAAATAGTTTCACAGTGACGTATGCGGCCAGGTATGTGATGACGCTGGCACGCATGCGTATTAGGGGCAAAATGAGTGCAACAGCTGATGAAACGTCACAGGAAGTGACATGGTTCGCTCTTTTGAAAAGTTCGGTCCCTTACCAGAACACCGGATTTACATCTCAGGTGCCTGTAGGCACAAAAACCTGAAGCCCCCCCCCCCACACACACACACACACACACTAAAAGCACAGTATTACTTTTAAATCTGTGCAAAAAAATAAAAACTCTATAAATTACTTGACATATTTTTACAATCAGCAAACACTTTCACAAATAAACTGGCTGACGTGGGCACCCCCCTGCCCCAAATCCGCAAAAAGAGTGTAGTGTAGACTGTCCCTTTTTAGTAATAAAATATTAATTTTCCATTGTCCTCTCTAAGTATTGATTTTACAGATAAGATAAGATAAGATAAGATAAGGAAGCAAGTGTGTGTACACAAAGTGATAACACAATGATCTATTACCTGATATATATATATATATATATATATATATACACACACATCATATATAAACATACACATACATAAACACACATATACCCCCCCACACACACACACATATAAACACACACACACATATAACACACATATAAACACACACACATATAAACACACACACACACATATAACACACACACACATATAACACACATATAAACACACACATATAAACACACACACACATATAAACACACACACACATATAACACACATATAAACACACATATAAACACACACATATAAACACACACACACATATAACACACATATAAACACACACACATATAAACACACACATATAAACACACACACACATATAACACACATATAAACACACACACATATAAACACACACACACATATAACCATACCCCCCAACTGTCCCGATTTTTGCGGGACAGTCCCGATTTTAGGGGTCTGTCCCTCTGTCCCGAGTTGCTAGCCATCTGTCCCGATTTGCCCCAGGCATTTAAAAAAAAAAATTATTTTTTTTTATTTTTTTTGTATTCTATTGGGCCCATACTCAGAAGCAGCTGGCTTTCCTCTCACAGGGTTAGATACCTGTTATATTCCCTGTGGAAAAGGAATGGTGTCTGGGTTAAGCAGGAGTAAGAAGGCTGTGTACACTCTGACCACGGGTAATGGTGACCTCTCTAACCTACCTCTGGTAATGATGATATCTAACCCCTGGTGATAATACTAGCATGCCTTCAGTTTTATACAATGTGCAGTGCTAATACCAGGGTAACGAACAGTGGCAGCCGCAGACTGCCAGCTAATGTGCTTGCCAACCCCAGGACCCCATACAATGAATTACAGATACCCATATATGATGTAGTGTGTGTGTCTATCTGTATCCATAACTGTGTGTGTGTATCTGTATGTATAAGTTTATGCTATGTAGTGTGTGTGTGTCTGCATGTATAAATGTAAGCTATGTAGTGTGTGTATGTGTATCTGCATGTATAAGTGTGTATCTGCATGTATAAGTGTATGCTATGTAGTGTGTGTGTGTCTGCATGTATAAGTGTATGCTGCATGTATAAGTGTATGCTATGTAGTGTGTGTGTATCTGCATGTGTAAGTGTATGCTATGTAGTGTGTATGTATCTGCATGTATAAGTGTATGCTATGTAGTGTGTATGTATCTGCATGTATAAGTGTATGCTATGTAGTGTGTATGTATCTGCATGTATAAGTGTATGCTAGTAGTGTGTGTGTATCTGCATGTATAAGTGTATGCTATGTAGTGTGTGTGTATCTGCATGTGTAAGTGTATGCTATGTAGCGTGCTACTGTGCATTTTTGCTGACTTTAAAGGCCAGAATCTAGAATATTAATGGGGAATGCAGAGAGTAGTTTTAAAGAATTTATTAATAAATGTGCAATTAAGATAAAAATATTTAGCACTGTCTTTGCAAAGGCTAATTAAATACAGCGCTCACATAGCTATACCAGTGGTTTGAGCTTGTGTTTGATTTGCTGCCTAAGTGTATTAAAATATATGACTTTATTTAGAATTTTATTTTTATTACTTTGGTCTTATGATTTTTTTAAGCCCCGCCCACCACATTTCAATTTTTTTGCCGGGGGGGGGGGGGTGTCCCTCTTTTGAATTTTGAAATGTTGGGAGGTATGTATAACACACACACACATATAACACACATATAAACACACACACATATAAACACACACACACATATAACACACATATAAACACACACACATATAAACACACACACACACATATAAACACACACACATATAAACACACACACACATATAAACACACACACATATAAACACACACACACATATAACACACACACACACACACATATAACACACATATAAACACACACACATATAAACACACACACAAATATAACACACATATAAACACACACACATATAAACACACACACAAATATAACACACATATAAACACACACACATATAAACACACACACACACACACATATAACACACATATAAACACACACACACATATAAACACACACACATATAAACACACACACACATATAAACACGCACACATATAAACACACACACACATATAACACACACACATATAACACACATATACACACACACACATATAACACACATATAAACACACACACATATAAACACACACACACATATAACACACATATAAACACACACACATATAACACACACACACATATAACACACATATAAACACACACACATATAACACACATATAAACACACACACATATAACACACATATAAACACACACACATATAAACACACACACACATATAAACACACACACATATAACACACACACACATATAACACACATATAAACACACACACACATATAACACACACACACATATAACACACATATAAACACACACACACACACACATATAACACACATATAAACACACACACACACATATAACACACACACACATATAACACACATATAAACACACACACACATATAACACACATATACCTTCACACATACACGCACAAACGTACACACATACATAAACAAAAAAATACACACACACATATAAACACACACACACATATAACACACATATAAACACACACACATACACACACACACGCACAAACGTACACACACAAAAATAAATATAAATAAAATTACACATTTTAAAGGGATAGGAAAGTCAAAATTAAACTTGTATGATTCAGATAGTGCAGGTCATTTTAAGACACTTTTAAATTCACTTCTATTTTCAAATGTGCTTCGTTCTCTCAGTATCCCTTGTTATGTTACGCACATATCCTACACTAGTGGGAGCTGCTGCTAATTGGTGCCTGCACACATTTGTCTCTTGTGATTGGCTAAATAGATGTGTTCAGCTTCCTGTCAGTAGTGCAATGCTGTCCCTTCAGCAATGGATAACAAGAGAATGAAGAAAATTTGATAATAGAATTAAATTGGAAAGTTGTTTAAAATTGTATGTTCTATCTGAATCGTAAAATAAAATTTTGGGGTTTACTATCCCTTTAATAGCTCAACATGCTCTCTAATATTATCTACATTGGTTACACAAATTAATGCTGTCTAGATCAGTTCACATATATTTATATATTTTTTGTCACCAAAAAAAAAACAAAAACTGTGTGGCTGCTCATTTAACATACACAGTAGAACTTATAAAATCACAGTCTCTCCTCAGGGAACAACATATATAAACAAGCAAGCCTGCTCTGAGTAGTCTGAGGCTGGGGATAAGGATAGGAGATTTGTTGTGGTCAATCATATACGCAGCACACAGAAGTTCCGAGTTTTAAGATAACATAAATAACAGACCTGGCAAATCTCAGCTGCCTCTGTCACCCTTTCAGGACCTCATTTAGAGGGGTAGTTATCAAGCCGTCTACCTCAAATACGCTGGAATTCCGCAGCGTATTTGAGGCGAGGCTGATTCGCCTTAGTTATCAAGCCCTAGACACCGGCAAAAGTAGAATTTAGTGACGTAAGCTTTGATCCGCCGGACTCAGTCCGACACAGATCGATTCTTACGTCACTCCAGATGTTCCGCACACAAGTGCGGCACAATCTGACTACTTTTGGGAGTTATCAAAAAACTAGCAGGTACGCTCGGCACTTTTCCGGCCCAGCGTACCTGGTTTTCAAACCGCCGCCCTGGAGGCGGCGGATCCCATAGGAATCAATGGGAGTCTGACCATAGCAAAAGTTCATGTTAGCTGCTGCCAGACATCCCATTGATTTCTATGGGAGCTGTCTACACCTAACACCCTAACATGTACCTCGAGTCTAAACACCCCTAATCTGCCCCCCCCTACACCACCGCAACTAAATAAAGCGTTTACCCCCTAAACCGCCGCTCCCGGAGCCCACCGCCACTCTAATAAACTTATTAACCCCTAAACCGCCGCTCCCGGACCCCGCTGCAACTATATTAAACATGTTAACCCCTATACCGGTGCCCCCGGAGCCCCCCGCAACTAAATAAAGTTACTAACCCCTAAACCGCCGCTCCTAGACCCCGTCGCAACTCTTATAAATGTATTAACCCCTAAACTGTCGTTCCCGGACCCTGCCACCACCTACATTATACCTACTAACCCCTATCCTGCCCCCCCTATACCGCCGCCACCTATAATTAAGTTATTAACCCCTATCCTGCCGATCCCGTACCTCGCCGCACCTAAATAAATAGTTTAACCCCTAAACCGCTGCTCCCGGACCCCGCCTCAACCTATATTAAACTTATTAACCCCTAATCTGCCCCCCCTACACCGTCGCCACCTCTAATAAATGTATTAACCCCTATCCTGCCCCCCCTACACCGCCGCCACTGTAATTAAATGATTAACCCCTAAACCTAAGTCTAACACTAACCCTAACACCCCCCTAACTTAAATATTAATTAAATAAATCTAAATAATATTTCTCTTATTAACTAAATGAATCCTATTTAAAACTAAATACTTACCTTTAAAATAAACCCTAATATAGCTACAATATAAATAATAATTACATTGTAGCTATCTTAGGATTTATTTTTATTTTACAGGCAAATTTCAATTTATTTTAACTAGGTACAATAGCTATTAAATAGTTATTAACTATTTAATAGCTACCTTGTTAAAATAAAGAGAAATTTACCTGTAAAATAAAAACTAACCTAAGTTACAATTACACCTAACACTACACTATCATTAAATTAATTAAATAAATTACCTACAAATAACTACAATTAAATACAATTAAATAAACTAACTAAAGTACAAAAAATAAAAAAAGCTAAGTTACAAAAAATAAAAAAAATAAGTTACAAACATTTAAAAAATATTACAACAATTTTAAGCTACTTACACCTAATCTAAGCCCCCTAATAAAATAACAAAGCCCCCCAAAATAAATTGGCTTGAACTTGAATCTGATTGGCTGATTCAGTCAGCCAATCAGATTTTTCTACCTTAATTCCGATTGGCTGATAGAATCCTATCAGCCAATCGGAATTCGAGTGACGCCATCTTGGATGACGTCACTTAAAGGTACCGTCATTCGTCGTTAGTCGTCGGGAAGAAGAGGATGGATCCGCGTAGGCTCCTCTGAAGATGGCTCCGCTCCACTCCGGATGGATGAAGATTGAAGACGCCGCCTGGATGATGACTTCATCGGATGGAAGATTTCTTCAGCGCCGCCTGGATGATGACTTCATCGGATGAAAGATTTCTTCAGCGCCGCCTGGATGATGACTTCTGCTGCTCCGGATCTCCTCTTCGGTTCCATCGGTGGTCGGCTGGCTGAACACGGCTCAAGGTAGGATGATCTTCAGAGGGGTAGTGTTAGGTTTATTTAAGGGGGTTTGGGTTAGATTAGGGGTATGTGGGTGGTGGGTTTTAATGTTGGGGGGGTGTTGTATTTTTATTTTACAGGCAAAAGAGCTGTTTTCTTTGGGGCATGCCCCGCAAAAGGCCCTTTTAAGGGCTGGTAAGGCAAAAGAGCTGTTTACTTTTTAATGTAGAATAGGGTAGGGATTTTTTTTATTTTGGGGGGCTTTGTTATTTTATTAGGGGGCTTAGATTAGGTGTAAGTAGCTTAAAATTCTTGTAATATTTTTTAAATGTTTGTAACTTATTTTTTTTATTTTTTTTAACTTATTTTTTTTATTTTTTGTACTTTAGTTAGTTTATTTAATTGTATTTAATTGTAGTTATTTGTAGCTAATTAATTTAATTAATTTAATGATAGTGTAGTGTTATGTTTAATTGTAACTTAGGTTAGGATTTATTTTACAGGTAATTTTGTATTTCTTTTAGCTAGGTAGTTATTAAATAGTTAATAACTATTTAATAACTATTCTAACTAGCTAAAATAAATACAAAGTTACCTGTAAAATAAATATAAATCCTAAAATAGCTACAATGTAATTATTAATTACATTGTAGCTATCTTAGGGTTTATTTTACAGGTAAGTATTTAGTTTTAAATAGGAATAATTTATTTAAGTATAGTGTAGTGTTAGGTGTCATTGTAACTTAGGTTAGGATTTATTTTACAGGCAAATTTCTCTTTATTTTAACTAGGTAGCTATTAAATAGTTAATAACTATTTAATAGCTATTGTACCTAGTTAAAATAAATTGAAATTTGCCTGTAAAATAAAAATAAATCCTAAGATAGCTACAATATAATTATTATTTATATTGTAGCTATATTAGGGTTTATTTTATAGGTAAGTATTTAGTTTTAAATAGGATTCATTTAGTTAATAAGAGAAATATTATTTAGATTTATTTAATTAATATTTAAGTTAGGGGGGTGTTAGGGTTAGTGTTAGACTTAGGTTTAGGGGTTAATCATTTTATTACAGTGGCGGCGGTGTAGGGGGGGGCAGGATAGGGATAGGGGTTAATAATTTTATTACAGTGGCGGCGGTGTAGGGGGGGCAGGATAGGGGTTAATATATTTATTATAGGTGGTGATGGTGTAGGGGGGCAGATTAGGGGTTAATAAGTTTAATATAGGTTGCGGCGGGGTCCGGGAGCGGCGGTTTAGGGGTTAAACTATTTATTTAGTTGCGGCGAGGTCCGGGATCCGCAGGATAGGGGTTAATACATTTATTATAGATGGCGGCGGTATAGGGGGGCAGATTAGGGGTTAATAAGCTTAATATAGGTTGCGGCGGGGTCCGGGAGCGGCGGTTTAGGGGTTAAACTATTTATTTAGTTGCGGCGAGGTCCGGGATCCGCAGGATAGGGGTTAATAAATTTATTATAGGTGGCGGCGGTATAGGGGGGGCAGGATAGGGGTTAGTAGGTGTAATGTAGGTGTCGTTAGTAGGTATAATGTAGGTGGCGGCAGGGTCTGGGAGCGGCGGTTTAGGGGTTAATACATTTATAAGAGTTGCGGCGGGGTCCGGGAGCGG
This sequence comes from Bombina bombina, assembly GCF_027579735.1. NCBI lineage: Eukaryota > Metazoa > Chordata > Amphibia > Anura > Bombinatoridae > Bombina > Bombina bombina. Next base: position 115,812,941 of record NC_069510.1, on the reverse strand, counting down.
CGGTTTAGGGGTTAATACATTTTTAAGAGTTGCGGCGGGGTCCGGGAATGGCGGTTTAGGGGTTAATACATTTATAAGAGTTGCGGCGGGGTCTAGGAGCGGAGGTTTAGGGGTTAGTAACTTTATTTAGTTGCGGGAGGCTCCGGGGGCGCCGGTATAGGGGGTAGAACAGTTTAGTTTAGTGTGGGTGCTTAGTGACAGCTTGTCAATAAAGCTGTCAAAAAGCCGAAGAGCAGCGAGATCGGATGAGTGATAACTATCACAATCCGCTGCTCATTACCCCGTACTTGGTGCGCGGCTTTTTGACAGCTTTTTTGATAACTTAGGCGAACGTATTCAGGTCCGCGGCGGTGATGGTAGGCAAGCTTAGGCGGGCGTATTGGGCCGGCGAAGGCAGGTAAAGTAGACGGCTTGATAAGTACCCCTCTTAGTGTCAGTTCTCCTGTCTATAAATGAGCTGTCCTGAGTGTGCTGCCTCACTGACGGCACCGCGTGAGGGAAAAGAGAAGGGGAGGGGGAAGTTTTTTGTTAGGCATTTAGTTTAAAGGAGCGGTGCTGTCAGACTGTGGTAGTTCTGTTCCTGTATTCTTTACATTTTGCAGCAGATGATCTGTGCTGTGCTGCACTCCGATTTCCCCACCCACAAAGGCTCAAAAGCATTAAAATTGTTTTAGAGAGCGCCCCTTAGAAGTTCTAAAGGGCGTTCTCTATTTTGCTCCCAGTCTATGTAGCAGCCTTAAGTAAAATAATAGGCAGGTGATAATAGGTAGCTGCACAAAAATTGAAGCTAGAAGCACGTGTGAGTTTGCCTACCAGTCTGATCCCCTGCTGTTGTGGCCCACCGGCCCTGCAAGTCACTATCTGTTGCCGGTGTGACAGTAATTTTTTTTCACATTGCACCATCTGTAACTATTCTGGTGGCTGTAAATGCAAGTTTATATAATCTTACGAGTTATATTTACTGGGCATATAATAAATGATTGCCTTACACTATTGCAGGGCTGATCAGTCTTCCCGCTCTCTTCCTCTGACTGTCCTTCACTGCCGATGACTTGCTCCTCCCTCTTCCTCTCCCGTCATGTCCCTGGTGCTGTGTGACTGCTTAGGAACATGACGGGGGCTGCAGAACTGGAGCGTGGCCAGCAGTAAAATGTATAAAATAAAAATTGTTTGCAGATGCAGTCAGTAACTCTTTCTACAGGCAGGCGCCCCTTACTGCATTGCGCCTGTAGGCACATGCCTACTGTGCCTAATGGGAAATCCGGCCCTGATGACACCCTAAGGACATTGCTAATGCTTGTCATTAATATATCTGCTACATCTTACAGTATTGGCATTTGATTTATGGTAACATTATATATATGTGTGTTCTTTAGGTGTATTTGACCTAGCATATTAGACCTTTTTTTCTAGTGGCCACTAGTTTAATTATATATGGGATTTTTAAAGGTGATATTGTTGATATGTTAATAAAACTATGTATGCACTTTATATTTGGGTCGCATAGTGCATCCTTCCCACCCTTCTACTGAGGTGACCTCAGGGGTAGACTCATCAGCCGGGCAAATAGGACCTCGACCAAGGGCCCAGCATGTCAGGGGGCCCACAAATAGCATCTCCATGGCTCCTGGTGTGCTGCTTAAGCTGTGGCTGACAGCTTTCCTATCAGTAACTATGCAGTTAAGTGTGGGTTTAGTGGGGGCCTTTTGTCTGGATGTGGAGTTTGTTGCTCAGGAAGCCCTTGAGTGTGGGGGCCCTGTTTGGGGGTATGTTGCTGTTAGGGGTCTGGCCCTGGAGGTTGGGGGCCCTGTCTCTGGCCCTTGACATTGGGGGTCCTGGCCCTTGAGGTTGGGGGCCTGGTGGGGGCAGGGCAGGGAGTCTACATGTCCATTTGCATAAAATTGAATACATTTGGGTCAGTGTGAGACAGTGGAGGTCCTTCCCTAATTTTTGCCCGGGGCCCTGATTGGTGTCAGTCCGCCCCTGGGTGACCTTTAGACATTATATCCCTACTTTAGGGGAAGATGCTGGATAAGGCATTCTGGATTTAAAGGGACAGTCTATACCATGGTCATCTTAAATTCATACCTTAGATTAAACTTCAAATAGCCTCCTGCATCCCTTTTTATATCATGCAGCAGGAACAGTAAAAAAGTTAATTTAAAATAAATATTGTTTCAAGCCGCTTTGAAATGGCTGCCAAGCTCAGCCCACTGATGACATCATGATCTGGACGCAAATGGCATCTAATCCCAAAAGGCTCACTAGACTGTCAATGCTATTCAGCAGAGAGCCTAGATGCAGCCCATATTGTGATGTCATCCGTGGGCGCAGCTTGGCAGTCATTTAAAAGTGGCCAGAAACATATTCATTTCAAAATAACATTTTTACTGTTCCTGCTGCATGATATAGAAAGGGTGCAGGAGGCTATTTGCAGCTTAATCTAAGGTTAGACTTTAAGATGACTAAAGTGTAGAACCCTATTTTTTCTTTATCCCACTTTCTTATCCTCCCTTTTTCTCCCCCTATTTTTTTAATAGATAAATTAAGTAAAGTGCCTCCTTGCACCCCAGATGCAATAAATATTGTGGCTTGTATCTGGGGTATTTCCAGGGAATTATATATAGTGTGAGAGCTGGTGTTTCATTCCACTTTATGCACCACTTCGCCCAGAAAATTGTTGCAATTACAAATGTTTAAGCATTCTCGTGTTTATTTATTTTGTTTGCATTGGTATGACACAAAAAAGTGGAGAGAAAAAAAGCCAAATCTGACACATTCCACGCAGAACTGAAAAAATGGACTGGAAAAAATTATTGGCACCCTTAATTTAATATTTGGTAGCACACCCCTTGGAAAAAATAACTGAAATCAATCGCTTCCTATAACCATCAATGAGTTTATTACACCTCTCTACTGGAATTTTGGACCACTCTTCTGTCGCCAACTGCTCCAGGTCTCTCAGATTGGAAGGGTTCTTTTTCCCAACTGCTGTTTTTAGATCTCTTCACAGTTACTCTATGGGATTGAGATCTGGGGGCCTATCTATCAAGCTCCGAAAGGAGCTTGACGGCCCGTGTTTCTGGTGAGTCTTCATACTCGCCAGAAACAGCAGTTATGAAGCAGCGGTCACAAAGACCGCTGCTCCATAACCTGTCCGCCTGCTCTGAGCAGGCGGACATACATCGACGGAAATCAACCCGATCAAGTACGATCGGGTTGATTGACACCCCCCTGCTGGCTGCCCATTGGCCGCGAGTCTGCAGGGACCGGCGTTGCACCAGCAGCTCTTGTGAGCTGCTGGTGCAATGCTGAATACGGAGAGCGTATTGCTCTCCGCATTCAGCGAGGTCTGGCGGACCTGATCCGCACTGTCGGATCAGGTCAGCCAGACCTTGTTAAATAGAGGCACTGGGCTCATTGCTGGCCAGTTCAGTACTCTCCAGTGCTTTGTCTTAAACCAAACCATTTCTGGGTGCTTTTTGACGTGTGTTTTTGGTCATTGTCCTGCTGTAAGACCCATGACCTCTGACGGAGAGCCAACTTTCTGACACTGGACCCTACATTGCACAACAGAATTCTTTGGTAGTCTTCAGATTTCATAATGCCATGCACACAGTCAAGACATCCAGTGCCTGAAGCAGCAAAGCAACCCCAAAACATCAGTGAACCTCCACCATGTTTGATTGTCGGGACTGTATTCTTTTCTTTAAAAGCCTCATTTCTTTTCTGGAAACAGAAGAATTGTGGGCTTTACCAAAAAGATGTAATTTTGTTTTGTCTGTCCACAGCACATTCTCCCAAAAGGATTTTGACTTCCTCAGGTAAGTTTTGGCAAACTACAATCTGGCTTTTTTATGTTTCTGTGTCAGCAGGGGGTCCTCCTGGGTCTCCTACCATAGCATCCCTTTTCATTCAGATGGCGACGTATAGTGCGAGCTAACACATTTGTACCCTGTGTCTGAAGGTCAGCTTGAATTTGTCTGGAAGTTGATCGAGGTTCTTTATCCACCATTCAAACAATCCTTTGTTGCAATCAATAATCATTTTTTCTCTTTTGTCCACATAAAGGAAGATTAGCTACAGTGCCATGGGCTGTAAACTTCTTGACAATGTTGCGCAAAGTGGACACAGGAACATTAAAATCTGATGGGCTTGTAACCTTGAGATTGTCCATGCTTTTCCACAATTTTTGTTCTCAACAGAAAGGTTGAGTACATTTTTCACCATTTTAACTGGTTACCGGTTTAATTTCTATATTGTCAGCATCTGTTAATTGACACAGGTGAGTTTAATTACAAATTACAGGACAATCACAAACTTGGAATGCAATTATTTCTTACAATTTTGAGAAGGTGCCAATAATTTTGTCCAGTCCATTTTTTTGAGTTTTGTGTGGGATGTGTCAGATTTGGCTTTTTCTCTCCACTTTTTTGTGTCATACCAATACAAACAAAACAAATAAACATGAGAATGCCTAAACATTTGTAATGCAATGCAGCGGCTGTATGTATGTATATACAGTATATATATATATATATATATATATATATATATATATATATATATATATATATATATATATATATATATATATATATACAGTATATACACATACATACAGGTATATATTTGTGCAAAATCCATCTTATATATATTTAAATATCTATTTAAGAATAAATAGAACACATTCTGCAACGTGCAGAACATTGGATTAACAATATGCAATATTATCTTGGTATGTTGAGATTTTATTTATTTTTTTAAATATTTTTTTTTTTATTAAGGTTATCAGATATAACAACAGTAAGAACTTAGGAAACATCAATGTACAAATATGATATTACAATTACATCCAATACAATGTAAGTAGAACTACCACATATGTGAGTGTAACATGTCTATTGCACACTAATAATTACTATAGAAGAAAACAATAGTCAAAATAACAGGAGGTATACTGAACAGAAATAATTTAAGCTTCTTTTTAATTATTTGTGAGTCCTCTAACTACTAGCAAGGTCACTTATGGACCTAATGAGAGAAATTATAGAGAGAGGAACTATTATGCTAATTACGGTCACTTTTGGACCTTGAGAATAAGTATTATGTATCATGAGCTAGTGATACAATATATGTATACATAATAAGTGGTAGTATATGAAAAGGGTAATATAACACAAGGAACTAGAAATGAGACCTCATTTTCATATACTAGTTATGATTGGACCTGAGAAGTCTAATGAGGAATGGCAAGGGAACTTGGGACTTGTATAGGCCACTTTTGGACCTTAATGATGGTTTTAGGTGGGGTAATCAGCGGACAAGAGCCGCTCTGTGCTGAAGGTGGGGGATGAAGGGGGCGGAGCCTTTTAGTGTAGGGAAAAAGGAGACACATTTCTGTTATAGAAGGTTTCTATACACTGTAAGTGTATATCAAGCTAACAAGCTGGTATTTAAATTATATATAATATACATGCATAAACACCCCAACATATAGGCACAATAGACATAACAATAGAATATGAAAGTTAAAACTAAGCTGACTTGTAAAAATAGTAGGTTATCACTTGGGTTTCTGAGTGGTAAAATTGTCTGCCAACTAGGAAGCTATTATATGATAAGAGTGTGGCTCAAAGATATGTATAAACTGATAATCCTAATTATGCTAAATCTGGCAGTTTGCCTATAAAGGCATGGTAAGATTGATATGCTGTTATAGGATAATGAGTATTTCTTCTCGTGTGTTGGACATTATTGACAAATTAGCATAGAATCCTATCTTTTTATATGACTTTGAAATAACCACCAGCTTAATATTTTCTTGTAGAGTATGTGGGGGTCGTAAGCTATATATTTATATATGCCTGGATTGAAAAATAAATCAAAGGGAAGAACATGAAACGCTAGTATCAATTTAAGAGATATATCTTATATAGATAGGGTGGATAAGGACTTCTATGTTTGTGAAGTTGTTCAGTAGTGAGACTCAAGGTAGAGTATGTCTTGTGATAGAGTCACAGATTTGGGTAGGCAAATATTCTAGAAATAACTAATAGACATCAGATAATATGGGCCTGATCTTAGGCTCAGTTTAGTCTAATATCGACCTCTAGAAGTATATATTTCCCACAAACAAAGATACATGTAATCCCCCTGTGTCTCGGCCGTAGACAGAGGGGTCGACTAAATAATTGCAGGGCGCAATTACCTCCCAATGTCTGATCTCATATATTAAATACATATATAGACAAATAAATCTATGTATGTGCTTAGGCTTTAATGATTAGTAGTATTTAGAGTATAGTGGGAAGTGATAAAGTTCAATGGCCTTGTATGGAAGCCTATTAATCAGATTGTGCTGTGTATTACTATTCTGTATCTCTGCACTGAGTTGAGACATTCCTGTCAACAGGGTTTGCATCCATGAGTAAAATATAGCAATAAAGTTGATTAGCTCGTTACCCCTGCGAATCAGGGAGGGGTATTTTACATTATGGGTCTGAGTGCAATAGCCATGATGGTTCGATGAGGTTTCCTGCGTGCATCAATGAGAATCAGTTATATTCCAATAAGGTGTTTCGCAGTTATTGATAAAAGTGGAAATTTTGCTAACAGTAAACCATCACAGCTATACTATACAAAGGGGAGTGTACATATAATAGCTATCGTATTATAAATTGTATTGGTGGTGTAGGGAGGGTTTGCACTGAAACCTCTTGTGATACTTAAATTCAGAAATGTGAGCAAATATTACTTTGTGTGGAAAGTTAAGGGTAAATAGTAAATATCAGTGGAGACGTGAGGGACAGGAAGCAATAACCTATCTGTGGAACTAAACGGTAATTACAAGGGTGCATATTAATAACGACATCAACTGTGTCAGCTGGATGAGCTTTGGGATTAACTAGCACTTCATTTTAGCCCCCTATTACAAGTAAATGAGTACATATAGTATATAATTTATATTATAAGAGAGAAGTACACAAGACAGAGCAAATATATACCAACATATAACAATAAAGGTTGAAAAACATACAGTAGGCTGAACACAGTCACAGAGGATTTTAATGGCTATTAATGTATATGCAGGCATTACTCAGAATGCAAGTCATCATTAAGAGGCTAGATTGATCTTCACAGTTTGTCCATTAATGTATACATATCCATATGGCCTAACCCCCCTCATCAGCAGTGTATTACATGTCTTGTGTCTCACATTTACCCAAATCCAGCCCTGCAAGCCCTATACCAGAAAGGCTCCATAATTAGCGTGATCCATGGCCGCAAAAAAAGTGAAGGTATCAGCAGGAATGTTATTGCAATAGCCACCAGTCTTAGATCCCACATTCCAGTTTACAACAAAGACTTCTCCAACAAGAAAATAGTCCCACTTGGTAACGGCTGCCGGAATGAGATGAGCCTAGTCTCATTTAGCGCTGGAGAAGGACTCAGCTTGCAGGGTAGAGGCCATGTAGGTGCCTCCTTGAGTTGGGAGAGGCTGACGGTCAGGCAACATCCCTCATATGCCCCCATCCGATAAGAGGTACATGCTTTGGTATTTAGGACATTGTCGCATGTCTCATCTCTATTTTATGCTGATTCCTGACACTGAAGGGTGGATATATGCTGAGTGGTGAAAGCTGCATTGATTAGTGTTTTGTTTTTTTGCAAACACCGATCTTCATTGCGTATGTGTTCTGCTGGTATGTCCCGAATGAGGTCATCACTAGGAGGGTCGTTAAGTGCGGCTCTTAGGATATTGACAAGATCTTCTTAGTACCAGTCAAGTAAGGAGCTGAGTTCAGCTAGAATATGAGCCGTTAAGTCCATGTGTGATGGGGAAGTTGTTACCTCTGATGACAATGTGAGTTGCGGCTCTCGCCGTATATTAAAAGTTATAAAGTAACTTAGTGCTCCTTATCCACGTTGCCGGGGGGGTTGAGGTAGCTCTTGCTATGCGATCCACTATACACATAAAGCAAATCTCTGGGGCTTAAGAGCTGGCAGGCTAGGCTCGTAAGATGGCATCCATATTGGTATAGCAGTCCACCGTTTGGTTTTCCTGTCTGGTTTAGGTTAGGCTTGCAGTCCGATTCTTAGCTCTTGGAATCCCCAGAAGCTTCATAAAGATCATCGACTTGCTGATATACAAATTATACCATGTAGGAAATAGATAGACTTAGAAATTAGCTAAAAATTCCAAGCTTAGCTCTGGAGCTCCTCTAAAATGCGTCCTGCCATTACAGGAGATGGCTCCACCCCTCTTATGTTGAGATTTCAAATAACCATGTATGTATTTGTCACAGGCACCAGGCTGCAAGGGTTAAACCCCTAACCCCCCTTACTACTTCACCCCTGTTGTTTCTCAACGGTTTTGGGCTCCTCAGAGCAACCACTATCTCTGGGAGCCTCCTGTTGCTTGTTTTGTCCCACTGAAACTTGTCTTGGAAGAGCTGGACTTGGAGTCGCCTACTGCCTCTGCGGCCGGCCGGCCCCCTGGAACTACCAATCGGCCGCCCAGACCCACCTTGCCACTCTCTTTACCTCTGGCCGCCTCAGAAGTCCCTTGCCCCAGAGCTCCGCTCTCCTGGTGGTGGACTCAAGAGGGAACATTATATGATATATGGTGGTCATGCCCCAAAATACAAATCTGGAAGGAGATATCACAATACATGCAATATATGATAGAATCCCCTATACCAACAGATCCACTATTTTTCTTATTTCATAAATACCCTAAATTACAATCCAAACCCCACAAAAAAACTTTATTAACTTATGATAAACAGTGCAAACCAACTAATCCCTCTAATGTGGAAAAAAGATACAATCCCTACTGCCCGAATATGGATAGAAGAAATCCATAATAACCTCAAACTAGAGAGATACCACTATTTAACAACAAATACCCTAGAGACTTACCACAACATTTTGTTTCTCTGGGAATCCCGTACAAATCTTTAAAAGTAAATCTAATCACTTAAAATTGACCACCCCCTCAAAACAGCAACAAGAAATCCTCATACAGTCATCAAGGCATCCTTTCCATTTCCATCATGGTTAATTTCCTTAAGACAACTTACAGCATACTATTATTTCACATGCAACATCTTAGTGACAAAAAAGGTATAATCACTCAAGCAAACAAAAAAATAGGTTAACACATGGGGGCATATTTATCAAAGCGTCAACTGAAAATACGCTGGAATTGCGTGTTGTATTTGTCGCGAGCGTGATCCGCCGTAGTTATCAAAGCGTCAAGATTGGCAAATGTTGAAATTTGTGACGTTAATACGATAGCGCAATCTTAATCCGACGCAGATCGATGCAAGATGAAAACAGTAGTATTCGAGCGGAATTCTGTTAATTCGCCCTCCTAATCAACACTATTTGAATCTCTCACTAAGTTATCAAAAATTCTACATTGACGCTTGCGGCTTTTTTTGACAAAGCATACCTAAATTTCAATCCACCACCCTAGAGGTCGCGGATGCCATAGAACTCAATGGGAGTCTGAAAACACAGAAAGCTTATGTTCGATGCTGCAAGAGAATGAAGCATATGACATAATAAAAATAAATTAGAAACTTTATTAAAATTGTATACCCTTTCTAAATCAAACAATATTATTTCTCCACATTTGTTGCACTAGTAGATATAGGAATAAAAATAAAAAATACATTACTACTTATGCTACAAATTTGTCTCTCATTACAAAGCAAGGGGACAATATTATTTCTCCAAATTTGGTGCAAAGTTTTTCCCCAAACTTGTTGCACTAATAGATATAGAGATAAAAATGAAATAAATACACAACATAATATAGCGAACTTCCTTTTTATTTTTTGGAAAAATATATGTGCACCATGTTTAAGCCATGTAATACAAGTCACACTCTACACTTCGCTCTAAATTTGACTCAACACTTTTCGCACAAACAAAAACAACTTTTGTTTGGAATATGCATAATCACATGATTTATGATATCAGACAATCTGATTCAAATATACATTTTAAACTATCACTAATGAATCAAAATGCTCAATACTTGTGTCATTGATCACTCATCAGAACGTGTAAGTGCCGTTTGTTACATTGTGTATTATACTTTGAAAGTATGTATATGTATGTATATGTGAAATTAGAATTACAGTGGGGCAAAAAAGTATTTAGTCAGCCACCAATTGTGCAAGTTCTCCCACTTAAGAAGATGAGAGAGGCCTGTAATTTTCATCCCAGGTATACCTCAACTATGAGAGACAAAATGTGGAAACAAATCCAGACAATCACATTGTCTGATTTGGAAAGAATTTATTTGCAAATTATGGGGGAAAATAAGTATTTGGTCAATATCAAAAGTTCATCTCAATACTTTGTTATATATCCTTTGTTGGCAATGACAGAGGTCAAACGTTTTCTGTAAGTCTTCACAAGGTTGTCACACAATGCTGCTGGTATGTTGGTCCATTCCTGCATGCAGATCTCCTCTAGAGCAGTGATGTTTTGGGGCTGTCGCTGGGCAACACAGACTTTCAACTCCCTCCAAAGGTTTTCTATGGGGTTGAGATCTGGAGACTGGCTAGGTCACTCCAGGACCTTGAAATGCTTCTTACAAAGCCACTCCTTCATTGCCCGGGTGGTGTGTTTGGGATCATTGTCATGCTGAAAGACCCAGCCATGTTTCATCTTCAATGCCCTTGCTGATGGAAGGAGGTTTGCACTCAAAATCTCACAATACATGGCCCCATTCATTCTTTCATGTACACAAATCAGTCATCAGGTTCCCTTTGCAGAGAAACACCCCCAAAGCATGATGTTGCCACCCCCATGCTTCACAGTAGGTATGGTGTTCTTTGGTTGCAACTCAGCATTCTCTCTCCTCCAAACACGACGAGTTGTGTTTCTACAAAACAGTTCTACTTTGGTTTCGTCTGACATATGACATTCTCCCAATCTGCTTCTGGATCATCCAAATGCTCTCTAGCATACTTCAGAGGGGCCCGGACATGTATTGGCTTAAGCAGGGGGACACGTCTGGCACTGCAGGATCTGAGTCCCTGGCTGCGTAGTGTGTTACTGATGGTAGCCTTTGTTACTTTGGTCCCAGCTCTCTGCATGTCATTCACTAGGTCCCCCGTGTGGTTCTGGGATGTTTGCTCACCGTTCTTGTGATCATTTTGACCCCACGGTGTGAGATCTTGCGTGGAGCCCCAGATCGAGGGAGATTATCAGTGGTCTTGTATGTCTTCCATTTTCTAATTATTGCTCCCACAGTTGATTTCTTCACACCAAGCTGCTTGCCTATTGCAGATTCAGTCTTCCCAGCCTGGTGCAGGTCTACAATTTTGTTTCTGGTATCCTTCGACAGCTCTTGGAGTGTGACTGTTTGAGGTTGTGGACAGGTGTCTTTTATACTGATAACAAGTTCAAACAGCTGCCATTAATAGAGGTAATGAGTGGAGGACAGAGGAGCCTCTTAAAGAAGAAGATACAGGTCTGGGAGAGCCAGAAATCTTGCTTGTTTGTAGGTGACCAAATACTTATTTTCCACCATAATATGCAAATAAATTCTTTCCAAATCAGACAATGTGATTGTCTGGATTTGTTTCCACATTTTGTCTCTCATAGTTGATGCTGACATTAGGACACACAGTGTAATATTTTAGACAAGGATTTTAAAATTTGAATTGATGTTTGATTCAATATAATCTTAAGCTGATAGCTCAAAGGGATAGCCCACCTAACATTAAACTGTCATGATTCAGATACAGCAGAAATTAAAATCACCTCTTTACTGTCATGCTATTTTCAGTGTATTTCTTCCTTCTCTTGAATTTCTTTTTCAGTAAGAAATGTCATCTTATATGCCAGCTTATTTTATAACACCTGTGAAGGGTGGTTTTTAAAACTAGATTGCAATCAGGAAGGTTACACAGGTACAGAGAGAAAACTGGCCTAGCTCTTAAAATATTCATTGATTGCAAATAAATACATATGATACCCTGATTACATGTTATATTTGCAATTATTCCTACTCAGAATAATAATAAATGTGCACTATATACATATAGTGGTATGAATAAACACAGAGATATGAAAGACAACATTGTTTAGAACAAAAAAAGGAATTTAGGGACATGTAAATATGTTTGCAAAAGATTTCTGACATAACACACATACACACACACACACACATATATATATATATATATATATATATATATATATATATATATACAAGTATGTGCAAAGATATATGTCCAAATTCTAGCATTAATAATCATTTATAAAAAAAATTAGATAAAAGCATATCATGACTTCTAGAAATACAAATACACATTAATTTATGTGAAAGTATCATATAACAGATTTTTTTGTATAACAAATAAATATAGAAATAAATTTCTATGAGATATTGTTTGTTGAGGTATAAATGTAGCTATTTCTAGGACATAAACAGTTTAAAAATAAAAGATTAGCTTTAGAGAAATGTGCTTGTTCATGGACAGTAATGAAATGGTATAAATAAAGGTGGGAAAAACCCGAATAACCGCAACATCGATGACTGTTAGTTAACACAAGTCCGATGCTCTTCGCACCGTACTTGACACACGTGTTTTTGATGACTTTTTTGATAAATAAGGAGATCGTATTCAGGTCCGCAGCATAGTTGACGCTTTGATAAATAGGCCCCATTTTCTTTTGTTAAAAAGAACTACACATAAGTCATATTCCATGAGATAAGAGGAACAGAGCCATGGCGGGGAAGAAGAGAGGGGAATAAGGGAGGGAAGGAGAGGCATGGGTAAGGAGGAGAGAGACTGTGCCTAGAAGCTGTTATTATTCGGTAAGGAAATCCCTCTATATAAGTGATGTACTGCTTTAATTAAATGATTAGTAACAAATCTTCCCATAAAAATTTGATATCTGAAAAATTATTCAATGAGTTGTTTTTCATGTGGCCATGTTCTTCTAGATCTAAAGGTTTCGCAACTCTGTCTAACCATAGTGTGTTTGGAGGGGTCAGGGGGGATTTCCAATGTCTAGCTATTAAAGATTTAGCTGCATTTAAACCTATTTGCATGAGATAGAGTCGTAGTCTGCATTTGATTTTGGGAAGGTCATTAAGCAAAGCACATTCAGGCGACAGGACCTGGTCCTGCGAGAGGATCTTGATAAAATGAGATTCCACGGTATGCCATAAAGGAGTGATTTTGGGGCATTGTCAGCAGATATGAATCAAGGAGCCATGTTCCCCACAACCCCTCCAACAAAGCTGGGAAGCACCTGGGTAGATGGAATGCAATCTCGTGGGGGTCATATACCACTGCATCAGCAATTTATAGTTTAATTCCAAAATCTGCAGGGAGGTAGAAGATTTCCGTGTTTTTACGAAAAATGTTAGTCTATCTTGCTCTATCTAGTGTTAAATGTAAATCTTACTGCCATTTAGTGGTGTATTTTGGTAGGGGTGCAGAGTCTGCCATTTGTAAAAGTTTGTGTGCTATCGACAGTGGGTGTAGAACAGGCTTGTTGTCTAGACAAAGTTTCTCAAAGGGAGTCCGATTTCTCAATAGGTCAGATTTATACGGACTAGAAGATATAAAATGAGAGATTTGTGCGTGCTTCAACCAGTTCCCTGGTCTACCCTCATTAAGAGTGTTAAATTTATCTCTATCTATTAGTTAACTATATTCGATGAACTTAGCTAACTGGGTAGTGTGATCATCACTTGCAGGATCTACGGAATTTATTGTCCAACCCTCCCACTAGTTCTGTGTTGAGAGGGACTGGGAAGAGAGGTGAGTGAATGTGGGAGATATTGTTTTTCACGGAAAAAAACGAGTTCCACATGTGGAATAAGTGTTTATGTATCTCTAAATCTGTGCACTGAGGTGGTCTCAGATCGCTAGGGGTCCAACACGCCGCTCCTACTTCTGGAATTCTAAATAGGTGGGTGTCCAAAGAGACCCAGGCTTTAGTCTCCGATGAGCCATGCCAATACAAAATTCTTTGTAGGGTGACCATGGTATAGTAATCTTTAATATTAGGAAGGCTCAGACCTCTGATGTCAATGGGTTTATAAAGCGTACCTTTGTTTATACGTGGCCTAAGCTTACCCCATATGTATTTGTTTATAAGCGATTGTAATTAAGTTATGTACCAGGCAGGGAGAGAAATTGGAATGGCTTGTAAAGTGTACAGGATTTTTGGAAGTGTTGTCATTTTAATAGACTGAATCCTACCCCACCAGGAGAGCGGTTTGAGTGCCCAGTTTGATAGTTCCCGTTGGGTGTGAGAAAGTAGGAGTTTATAATTTCTTTCAAAGAGGATAAGGGGGTCTAAAGATAGATTAATACCTAAATATTTAACCGACTCTCTTTGAAGTTTAAGGGGAATAATCTTATCTAACTCTTGGAAGTCAGCTGAAGGCATAGAAACGTTTAGGATTTCTGATTTCTGGAGGTTAATCGAGAAATCGGAGAAAGTACCGAACACGCGTAGGCCCTTTAGGAGGAATGGTATTGTGCGGTTAGGGGAAGTTAGGGAAAAGAGAAGATCGTCTGTGTATAGTGCAATTTTGAGATTGTGAGGGCCAATTTGGATTCCTTTAATATTTTGATCTCTTCGAATGTAAGAGGCAAGTACTTCCATTGAGAAGATAAATAACAGTGGGGAAAGGCAACATCCCTGACGGGTACCATTAGCAATATGAAAAGGGTTGGATAAAATGTTGTTAACTCTCACACGAGCAGAGGGAGAGGAGTACAGACTAAATATCCTAGTGATCATTTTATCACCAAAGCCAAAGGCCTCTAATGTAGTTTTAAGAAAGCCTTCTTGGCATCGACTGTAATAAAAACCGCCTTAGTGTTAGAGGCCCTGGCATAGGAGGTCAATGTCACAGCTCTTATAGTATTGCCCTGAGCCTCTCGGCACAGAACAAATCCGACTTGATCAGTTTGTATTAGGTCTTGAATTATAGCGTTAATTCTTTTGGAGAGGATTTTCCCTAATATTTTCAGAGTTCAATAGGTAGATAGGCCTGTAGCTCCCTGTTTCCTCTGGGTTCTTGTCAAGCTTTAAAATTACCACAATATGAGCCTCCTGCATAGCAGGAGACAGTGGGGTGTTGTTTTCTAATGAATGGAAAAGTTTTAATAGGTGAGGGGCTAATAAGGTCTTATATTGTTTGTAGTATCCGTTAGTTAAACCGTCTGGGCCAGGGCTTTTCTTTAGTGAAAGATCATTAATGGCTTTTAAAATTTCTACCAAAGAGATTGGTTCCTCTAGCTTGTTCTTTTGTGCGTGACTCAAGCTAGTTAGTTGTGCCCCTTTTATGTAATCTCTCATATGCGATGGTAATGTGTTTTGGGGGAGGTTATACAGTTGCTTGTAGTACTCACTAAATTGGTCTGCTATTATTTTGCTATCGTGGGTGTGTGACCCGTCATTTTTTTTAATTTTGTAGATGTGAGTTTTGGTTGTTTTGTTTCTGAGAGCTCTCGCTAAGAGAGAGCCTGCTCGGTTCCCCTCATGAAAAAATAGTTTTTTCAAATAAAGAGCTTTTCTCTGAGCTTCTTTCAAGAGGAGGGCATTTAATTCTTTCCTGGTTTGGGTTAGATCAGATTGAATCCTATGAACATTTGGATGTTGTTTATGTTTTAATTTAAGGGAATTTAATGTTATTGTGTTGTGTAATATTGCATGATTGAGAGATTTTCGTAGTATAGATCTTTGTTTAATGTATTCTCATTTAATTACCGATTTGTGTGCCTCCCAGAGAGTCCTAGGGGATGTTTTCGGGAAGCATCTTAGGCTGAAAGTATTTTTTAAGAGTTTGGAGAATTTTTTGCTGTGTCGGTATGTGTTTCAATAGGGATTCGTCTAGCTGCCATGTATATGGGGTTGGGGGACCTTACATTCAATCCAGAGCGAGAGTGATGAGTAAGTGGTCTGACCAAACAGTGGAGCTTATGTCAGAGTCAATCACCAGACTCATGTTAATTTGATCCACTAAAAAATAATCAATGCGGGTGTATTGAGCCCAGGGGTTAAAATGAATAGTTATGTTGGGTAGGATGTTGGATCTTCCAAATGTCATGAATAGTTACGTTGGGAGATTAGACCGATTAGTATTAAAATTCTTCATTCATTATCTTCTACTTTATTATTTATTTGGAACTTTATATCTTTTTGTATCAAAATCCCTACTCCATTCTTTTTTTTTTTTTGAAGCGGAGTTAAAATAACTAATTGGATGGGACTTAGAAGTGAACCTAGGCTCTGATGATATTGGGAAATGGGTTTCTTGCACAAAAACTATGGAATTTTTATGGCCTTCAAAACATTTTAAAGCAATGGACCTTTTCGTAGGAGAGTTTAGGCCTTTAGTGTTTTGGGAGAGGAAATTAATTGTATTACGTGTCATTACTGGGATGTAGTGGAGAGCGTAAGCTAATTTGGGGACACTTAGGGCTAGATTTATCAAGCCCCTACGGCTGCAAGTTCTCACAAGAACTTGCTCGCCGTGATTTATCAAGCAGCGGTCACCAGACCGCTGCTTTCCTAAGCTCTTCGCCACCTCTAAGGTGGCGAAATTAAATCTCCTCGGTCGAGTCCGACTAAGGAGATTGACAGCTCCTGCCCGCGCGTGACTGGCTATGCGCGGGCAGGGGGTGGGATTGCACATGAGTGCAAAATTGGGCTTGTGTGCAATGTTAATTACCTGCGGGTAATTTCACCCTGCCACAGGTGAGCTGAGGCATACAGGGGCGCGTATACGTGCCCCTGTATGCCTCAGCTGTGATAAATCTAGCCCTTACTCTCAAATTTCAAGTTGAGGCAATGTTTCAGTCTCTCTCCTCCAAGGAATGTGATTGCATTAGAAGAATGGTTGCATTCTGTTGTTCAATTGTGCTTGCCATGGTGTTCGATTCATTTGACAGTTCCTCTGTGTGTTCCTCCACCTGCAAGTCTCTCTGACCCAAATCCACCACGTCCCTTTTCCCCTCAGAGAGGCTAACTTTGATGATTTGGCTCACTTGGACCATGAAAGCCTTAAAGTCTTCTTTTGTAGGCAAAAGTGAGAGATCTGATCTGGTGATTAGGTTGTCCTTTACCTGCTGAGAAGCCTGAGTATCGTTCTCTTCTGGGTCCGTGTGAGCTAAAGATTGGGGAAATGGGTCAGTCGACTCTAATGCTTTGAAATAGTTGTCCATCTTGACCCCCGCAGGGTTTATTGCTTTCACTGTCTAGTCTATTTTCGGCATGCACCTGGTAGTCATGTTAACAATGGGAATAGAAAGTCTTTGTAAATGCTAAAAGCAATTGTGCACTTTTGCCTATAGATCCTGTAAGCTATAATGACTGTGTGCTTATATGATTTTGCAGTGCACGATTAATTGGTTAAGGCCCCAATATTGTTTTACCAGGCAGTTATATTCTGCTGAAGTTCCTCTGTATGAGTAGTCAGACTACCGGTATACTTATTTCTGATGACAGATGCGTATTTTAAACTGCACCTCTCCCGGCACTAACCATGTGTTATCAAAGTGCTTTGGTGCATATCATGGCCGGTGGGAACACTTTTAAGACACAAAAAAAGGATTCTATATATGACTGATTCGACAGAATTGCCTACCTCACTGGTTGCATTTCTCACAAAAAAATGCAACAATAGAACAACAGAGGTACAGAAATAGAGGTGGCGCCTTATGGCTATCTGTCTCAGATAATTAAGTAAAGTGACGGGTGTATAAAGTGAATTTAAATGATATCTATAACTGACAATCACAACAGATTACCAATTTGTAACATTTAGTTGTTATGTGCTCCATAAAAAGGTGTTTCAGTATAAGAATGGACCATACAATGTTTTAAGAATATGAAAAAACAAACAAATTTATTATTTACAATATTTTTCTCAAAATGGTAAAACTCAACCGGCCTAAACCAATATAAAGACACCGGTGTTCAATTAAATAAAAAGACAACAATAACCGTCAATGAGCATAAAAGAAAGAAAGCACTTGACACAATGTGGCTAATAAAAAACAGAAAAAAGCTGCAGCGAAAGAAATGTGAAAAATGTGTCGACCAAAAAATAAAATAAAAACTTATTTGTAGTAGCAGCTGCTGCTTAAAAGTTAAAAAAGTTAAAAACTTAATAGGCAGTTCCAAAGATTAAATCCAATGAGTACACTTTGTGTGGAAACGACTAGTTGCTTAGTCAGGCCAATCCCTTGGGATAAATTATAATATCAATTACGCTGCTGTGATCCTTGGATAGTATAACTTTATCTAGCTTTGTTAATTGATGTGGTAATTAGGACTGGTAGGTGTTTTAAAGCTCATGGGTGTTAAAGAAGTCCCTCTGGGTTACACTATTTATTCCAGTGTGTGAAATAGTCACTTACCCAGTATATTTTCTTGGGATCAACAGCTTTTTCTTACCCTGTAAGTCCGGGCTCACTATGCTGGTAGTGTCGTCCTCAAATTGTACCAGATACTACGGGTCTTGTAGCGGCCAATCCCTGCAGCTCTTCCTTGGAGCGCGTTGATTCAAATTTCCTTGTAACTCAGAGCTGTTAAATAACCGAGGATGAGAAAACTCCTACCGCTCACTTGGGCACAATCTACTTCTGTCTGCTCCTGCAGTGGTCTCGGCCTCCAACAATGGCAGTCCTGGGAGTCTTGATGTTTTACGCTAACTGGCCAGTGCGTGGAATGCTGTGTGCTGGAACTGGTTCCTTTCTACCCGTTTCGGCTCTAAGGATTCAAGCCTTTGTCAAGAGTGCCAGATCCAGCTCGTTCTCACTATTTAAAGGATTTCCTGTTAACCCATTATTGCTTGTTTTTTCTGTCATCGATAGACATTCTTTTTCTAAAGTCCCGCATTGTGTGAGACATATAGACTAAACATGCATATTCTCTCATTTTGCCACTTGATACTGATAAAAAATATATTAATAAAAAATCTACAATAAAAAATGAAAAAGACAAAAATAAAAAATATAAAAATAAGGCTGGAAATACCAAAAAATAATGAAAATTATTAACCACAATGTGTCAAAGAAAAAAGGCCAACATGTGTCAATATCCAAACTTTTTTGCAAACAACCATTTATAAGTTGCAAATTTGGTAAGTTATATATTACAAACTTTACCAAATATTTAACCAAATTTTCAAACAGATTTTTTTTTTCATAAATTCAAATACTCGAGATTAGTCTCTTAATATTTTCCATTTTACTCCTAACTTAACTCAATTAGTATACATTTGTATTTCAACTCCGGTAGACCAACCCAGGTAGAAATTAAGGGAGAGTTTGTATAATACCAATAAACAAATAAGGTTTTACAGTTATTTGTATGGTGGTTCACTGATTACACTTATGAGGTTTACAGGACAAATACAGAGAGCAAAAAAATACACAGAGCAAAAAAATGGGGATTATGTTATCTAATGTGTGGATATAAGCAATTATGTAGCAAGGGAAACACTATATACAGGTATCTTATACACTTTTGATGTGAGGGAATATGAGATATATGACCAACTCAAATTACTACCTTCTATGAGTTTTTTAACTGTATATACAACGTGTAGGATACTTTGGTACCCGTGCTTGTACTTCTAATATAAGGTGGTGGTTAAGTACCAGAAAACAAGTAACGAGGGGGGGGGGGGGGAGAAATATCTATACAAAATGTTACTATATCAGAAAGTTAAGATCTAATTCGGGGGGTTAAGAACCCCCCCTGTTACTTGTTATCTGGTACTTGTAACCACCACAAGGTTTATTGGATTTTCACTTAAACCTGGAAATCAGATATGGACACTCTAGGTGCTCAACTTAAAATGGAAAGGATTTTGTAAAACATGGTCTGTGTCTAGACTTACATTGAATCTTAAAACAATGCCATGTATGCCACGTATCCTTCATATTGTTATGTGTAAAACTAAATAAAAAAATATTATATAAATATTTTTATAAATATATATATATACAGTTGTGCTCATAAGTTTACATACCCTGGCAGAATGTATGATTTCTTGGCTATTTTTCAGAGAATATGAATATCACAAAAACTTTTCTTTCACTCATGGTTAGTGTTTGGCTGAAGCCATTTATTATCAATCAACTGAGTTTACTCTTTTTAAATCATAATGACAACAGAAACTACCCAAATTACCTTGTTCAAAAGTTTACATACCCTTGATTTTGGCCTGATAACATGCACACAAGTTGACACAATGAGGTTTGAATGGCTATTAAAGGTAACCATCCTCACCTGTGATCTGTTTGCTTGTAATTAGTGTGTGTGTATAAAAGGTCAATGAGTTTCTGGACTCCTGACTGACCCTTGCATCTTTCATTCAGTGCTGCACTGACGTTTCTGGATTCTGAGTCATGGGGAAAGCAAAAGAATTGTCAAAGGATCTGCGGGAATAGGTAGTTGAACTGTATAAAATAGGAAAGGGATATAAAAAGATATCCAAGGAATTGAGAATGCAAATCAGCAGTGTTCAAACTCTAATCAAGAAGTGGAAAATGAGGCATTCTGTTTGATAACATACTGCATTTATCTTGCCATCAATTCTGACCAAAGTTCCTGTGCCTTTGTAACTCACAAATCCCCAAAACATCAGTGATACACCTCCTTGTTTCACAGTAGGAATGGTGTACCTTTCCTCATAGGCCTTGTTGACTCCTCTCCAAATGTAGCGTTTATGGTTGTAGCCAAAAAGCTAAATTTTGGTCTCATCACTCCAAATGACTTTGTGCCGGAAAGTTTGAGGCTTGTCTCTGTACTGTTTGGCGTATTGTAAGCAGGATACTTTGGGGCATTTGCGTAGTAATGGCTTCCTTCTGGTGACTTGACCATGCAGCCCATCTTTCTTCAAGTGCCTCCTTATTGTGCATCTTGAAACAGCCACACCACATGTCCTGTATTTCACCTGAGGTTTTTTGAGGGTTTGTCTTTGCAACCTGAAAAATTTTCCTGGCAGTTGTGGCTAAAATTTTAGTTGGTCTACCTGACCGTGGTTTGGTTTCAACAAAACCCTTCATTTTCCACTTCTTTATTGGAGTTTGAACACTGCTGATTTGCATTCTCAATTCCTTGGATATCTTTTTATATCCCTTTCCTGTTTTATACAGGTCAACTACCTTTTCACGCAGATTCTTTAACAATTCTTTTGCTTTCCCCATGACTCAGAATACAGAATCGTCAGTGCAGCACTGGATGAAAGATGCAAGGGTCTGTCAGGAGTCCATAAACTCATTGACCTTTTATACACACACACTAATTACAAGAAATCAGATCACAAGCGAGGATGGTTACCTTTAATAGCCATTCAAACCCCTTTGGGGCCTATCTATCAAGCTCCGAATGGAGCTTGAGGGCCCTAAAGACTGCTGCTCCATAACCCTGTCTGCCTGCTGTGATGAGGCGGACAGGAATCACCACAATTCAACCCGATCGAGTATGATCGGTTGATTGACACCTCCCTGCTGGTGGCCCATTGGCCACGAGTCTGCAGGGGGCGGCGTTGCACCAGCAGCTCTTGTGAGCTGCTGGTGCAATGCTGAATACAGAGAGCGTATTGCTCTCCACATTCAGCGATGTCTGTCGGACCTGATACGCACTGTCAGATCAGGGCCGACAGACATTTGATAATTCGGCCTCTTTGTGTCAACTTGTGTGCATGTTATCAGGTCAAAATCACCAGGGTATGTAAACTGGTAGTTTCTGTTGTCATTATGATTTAAAAAGAGTAAACACTGTTGATTGATAATAAATGGCTTCAGCCAAACAATAACCATGAGTGAAAGAAAAGTTTTTGTGTTATCATTCATATTCTCTGAAAAATGGCCAAGAAATCATAAATTCTGTCTGGGTATGTAAACTTATGAGTACAACTGTATATATAAAAAAAAAAAATATTATAATAATTATTATAAAAATAATTCTAGCGGTTTTAATGCACGAACATGAGCATAAACTACCACTTCACTTGTAATCTATCCTAAAATTAATTTATAAATACGTTGTAACTTCTGCATCATTGTAGCAGATGGAACACTGCTGCAGATTAAATCTCATAATATTATACAACATCAGTAATACGAAAGTTAAAAGTAAATTTTTTGCACGTGAGCGAAACCCAATGCATGCTAACTGCTGGACTTCAGATATTGCAACCGCGTTAACTTCTTCTCTCCATAGACTTAAATGGAGATCAACTGCGTTTAACCAAGTGCTCTCAACCCGACATGAGTTATAAATATTTTACACTCCAATGTTCTTCACATAGAAGAAAATTTTATTTTTATTGTTTAATAGATATTTCTATAAATAAATTATTTTTATATGTGTGTGTGTGTGTGATTATTATTTATAAGAAGAAAAAAGAAAATATATATATATATATATATACTGTTCTAATATAGGCAGGTATAGATATATACAGGTATATATATATAAATATTTATTTAAAATTAAGTAGAACATTTTCTACTATGTGAAGAACATTGGAATACAAAATATGTACAATAAATACAGAATAAAAACAATATTGAATATTAAATATAATTTTTGTTGTAGAGTGGAAAGGGCTGGAGAGTATATATATATATATATATATATATATATACATATATATATATATATATATATATATATATATATATATATATATATATATATATATATATAGTGTATATACATACATACACACAAATATTCTAAATAATGCATCGAACCACAGAATTAATACAATTTAGTTAAAGGCACAGCTCACCCAAAAAATGTCTCCCCTTTAAATTATTCCCAATGATCCTTTTAACCTGCTAGAGTGTATTAAATTGGTTACAAGTAGCTCCTTTACTCCTATTTCAGCATTTGAAATAGCTGATTTAGCCTGTGGTATCGCCACCTACACTGAACAAATTAATACTGGAGTATAGGCTATTGAATAGCCTAAGTATACACAGCCAGCAGAAGAGATTACACTCTCAGTGGGATGCAGGATAGTTAAAGGGACACTGTACCCCAAAATTTTCTTTCGTGATTCAGATTGAGCATGAAATTTTAAGCAACTTTCTAATTTACTCCTATTATCAAATTTTCTTCATTCATTCATTTTCTTTATTTAAAATTCAAGAATGTAAGTTTAGATGCCGGCCCATTTTTGGTGAATAACCTGGGTTGTCCTTGCTGATTGGTGGATAAATTCATCCACCAATAAAAAAGTGCTGTCCAGAGTACTGAAACCAAAAAAAGCTTAGATGCCTTCTTTTTCAAATAATGATAGCAAGAGAATGAAGAAAAATTGATAATAGGAGTAAATTAGAAAGTTGCTTAAAATTGCATGCTCTTTCTGAATTACAAAAGAAAAATTTTGGGTACAGTGTCCCTTTAAGTAATAAAATGATCATTTTCCATTGTTCTCTCTATGTATTGAACTTTGGTGTTCCAGACAAATAAAAGATAAGGAAGCAAGTCTGTTAACACAAACTTAGAACATAATGAGATCTGATATCACCTTTAAGTTCAACCCATTGTAATAGGCTGTGGTTTCAAAGCATAAAATAAGCTACTTCATATACACAAATAAGCATGACAATGGAATTTCTCAAATATTTTATACTCTGCAGTTGGTATAACAAGTCATTTAAAATACATTAATGGAAAAACAATTTTACAGTGTACTGTCCCTTTAACATTACCCATGTTATAAACAATATCATCATGGATAATGGTGCAAGGTGGTGTAACACTTATTATATCAAGAAAAACAAGAAAAATATACCAGCACATAACTATATATTGAGTTACTATTTAATCAAAGCTAATTATACTGCGTAAATATCATGCTAAATTATTAAATGTACCACAGGAATAAATTGCACACAAAAAGAGTTCACTTAAACAGTAGCTTATAGCCATAGAGTCGCAATTATGAAGAATTATTGTCCATAAATGTATCACAACACCAGTCAGTCATAGATGAAATACATAGCATGTGTGTTGCAATAAATCAACCAAAAAAATGTAGGCAATATATTTTTCCAAAGAACAAATTCAATCCCAGCAGTAGGATAACAGGCACAAAGAATTCTTATCTTTAATCAAGCATGAGCTTAATTCTTCATGCTTGATTAAAGATAAGAATTCGCTTTGACTGTTATCCTTCTGCTGTTCTTTGGAAAAATATATTGCCTTAATATTTGTGGTCAATTTATTGCAACACAGTCTATGTTTTCAATTTAAACAATGACTGACTAGTGTTTTGATACATTTATGGACAATTATTCTTCATCATTGTGACTCTATGGCTATAAGGGACTGTTTTTGTGTGCAATTTAATTGTGTGGTACATTTAATAATTTAGCATGATATTTACACAGTATAATTAGTTTTGATGAAATAATAATTCAAGATATGGGGCAAGATTACATATGCGGCGCAGGCTTCAGCGTAACTGCTGAAACCTGCGTCGCCGTAATTTCCCCTCGCACATCGGGGAATCACATAAACCCTGCCGGCAGTTCATAAAGTGCCGTAAGTGGAATAAACTAGTGATGTACAGAAATGGGCGTAAATACAATTTCTGGAGTCACCAGTGACTTACGGCACGTTAGAAACTGCCGGCGCCTATGAAAATAAAAAATAAAAGTTAAATCTCCCATAAAAGTCTAACCCGCCTTCCATAAATAAACCTGGCATATAAAAAACTCTATATCAGCAATCCCCCCACATCGCAACTAATAATAAAAGTATTAACCCCTAAACCGACAAACCCCCACAACGCAATATGCCTAATTAAACTATTAACCCCTATATATATGTGTAGTTTTTAGGCCAGAAGATTGTGAGTCTGCCACAAGGGCATGGGCCCTAAACCCTGCAGCAATAGGTTCAATAAATTATACTTTAAGATAAAGGTGTCTTATTATCAGCCTAGTTGTTAGATTGTCTTACTGAGTTAATGTATAGTGAAACATAACTTCTTATGAAAATGAAAAGAATATAGTATCACATGCTTAGCCATATTGTTATGCTCAATGGTTATAATCATGTTGTCAAACAATAATCCTTGGCATAAATGGTATATCTTGTAGGCTAGATAGTTCAATTTATATTAGAGCCAAATAGTCAGACACAAATAGTGTTCAAACCAGTTAACTGAATATTCTAATAGGCCTATAGGAAGATCTTTATGTGTAATATAAAAGAACAACTGCAACATAAGAATAAAGATATTCGTTGGTTTGTAGTTGAAGGTCTATGTAGTATAGAGTGTTAAGGCTAGTAGCATGTTAACCTGATAGTTACGACAATTATATGGGGTAAAATAGTATATAAAATTACAGGCTCAATCAAAAATAATTGGTGGGAAATGTAGGGAACAAATGTGACTATACAGGTGGTACACATTCCATTCAATATTCTGATGTGGTTTAAACAGTTCTGAAAATAAGAAAGAATACAATACCTTGTACTGAACCATATTGTTGTGCACAGTGGTTACATACATGTCAAGAAACAAAAAACATTATCATAAATGGTATAACTTGTAGGTTAGGCAGTTCAATTTACGCTAGATCTATATAATCAAGCACAGATGGTGATCAAAATAGTAACACTGAATATTCCAGCAGTCACATTGAGATATCTCTGCAAGTAATATAGAAGATCGACTACAGTATGAGAGTAAAAAATATTTGTTGGTTTATAGTTGAGGAACCATGTAAAATAAAGATTAGTAGCATGTCAACCTAAGATTACTTTGTGGTTAAGCCAGTTAGATACTGGGTACAGCTACAGGATGCAAATCGAGATCACTTTCATGATTTATCATGGATAGTGGGTGATCATATTTCTAAATGCTAGCTAGCTTTGCAAAGTGAGAGGTTAAAACCTGTGGAGATTGACAGATAAGACAAAAAAAGGTAAAAGGTAGCCAGGTATATGTACAGTTCTGACATAGTCACTATGTTTAGCTGATGCCAGTCTTGTATGACCAAATACCACATGGTGAGAGTATGTAGGTCTGGTAATATCACCCCTTCTTAAAGATTTTTGGGGCAGCGTTAGATATCTGCCTAGTAACCCAGTTTCCTGGGGGGGGGGGGGTAATAATGCGGCAGCCCTGGTCACGCAGATGATAGGCCTTGCAAGCAATGGCGATCACTACACAACTCAGCTGAAGAGCATAGGCGGTCAGCGATCTTGATATGGATCTGATCTTCGATCCTCTTCAGGTTATTATCCAGTATAAAATTACTCACTTTTTGAAGGATATCTGTAGTTAGTATCTATTAAAAGTGATCAAAGTCAGGAGCTCCTCTCAGATGCGTCCTGCCTCTTCAGCTATAGGCTCCGCCCCCCGGAAATATATATTTTTATACAATACTGAGGTATATTTTACTTGAAATTTAAATACAAGTTGTAATTAAAAAATTAATTTACAAGTTATAATGCAAAACATGTGTCTCTGTTAGCTAATCTTCATCTAGACGTAACTTCTAGAATTAGTGGATTCAACACAGCAGGGGCAATCAACTCTTGCATACACTTAAGCCATGTCTGTTTATTTACAGGGGTCTGATAAGTTTATTACCCATCTTGGGCAGGAAATCATCTTTAAACAGAGCAGCCACATGGTGAACATGTCTTTGAAATAACTGCCTGATCTTTGAAATGACTGCCTGAACTAATTAGACCAAATGTTTTCCCTTTGTTCTCATTTGGATGTATTGTAATCAGGAAAAAGGGGGGTTGGGGCTGGTCTGTTATGAGACTAATTCACTTCAAAATGAAATATTAGATTCTATGATACATCTGTAGTTTATTTAATGTTACTCACAGATAACCTGACAACTTGTTTAGTGCCATCACTCTAACTTGCACACTGGCTGCACTAGCCCTGCTTAGACAGTGCCCTGACATTACTGCTTCTAGCGCGCATTCTCCTGTCAGCACAACATAACCTGCACTCGCTCTCTCCCTAAATTAACTCCCATCCACTGAAAATAACTAGCGTTTGGTAGTCCATGAACTGCCATTATGTAAAAACTTTTTTTTTCTCTCTTGAACTGTGCACACTTTTGTATAGTATGTGTGCTCTGTTGAAAAAATATGTACACGCACAACTTGCCACCCCTCCAAATCTGCCGCCCTAGGCACAGGCCTTGTGTGCCTAGGCCATAATATGCCCCTGCTTACAGGTCTGGGAGGAGATGACATCTCTTACAGGTCTGGGAGGAGATAACACCTGTTACAGGTCTGGGAGGAGATAACATCTGTTACAAGTCTGGGAGGTGATAACATCTGTTACAGGTCTGGGAGGAGATAACATCTGTTACAAGTCTGGTAGGAGATAACATATATTACAGGTCTGGGAGGAGATATCATCTGTTACATGTCTGGTAGGAGATAACAGATGTTACATGTCTGGGAGGAGATAACGTCTGTTACAGGTCTGGAAGGAGAGAACATCTGTTACAGGTCTGGGAAGAGATAACATCTGTTACATGCCTGGGAGGAGATAACAGATGTTACATGTCTGGGAGGAGATAACATCTATTACAGGTCTGGAAGGAGAGAACATCTGTTACATGTCTGGGAGGAGATAACATATCTTACAGGTCTGGGAGAAGAGAACGTCTCCTACAAGCCTGGGAGGAGATACAATCAGGGCCTTAGTATCTGATTATTATAGTTTATTTATGACGGCATCCGTGCTGAAAGGATAAATGTTTTTAGGGTGTTAAACATTGTTTGAGAGTCCTGTGGTAAACACTCTTCTTTAGAATTGTTTTCGTACCGTGTTTGTTCACTGTTGTTTTGTGACCTCTGAGCAGGGCCAGCTCAACCATCGGATGAAGTGGGCCCAATGGACCCAGGCAGCACTTAACAAGGGGCAGCAGTTCAGTGACTGAGTCAGTAACTGTCAGGCCCAGTCCACTTCTGTATCTCTTTGGGGGATATTGCAGGCTCCCAGAAGCATAACCACCTCATGTACAAAGACACAGAAACGGTCAGGAGCAACATTCAAGGTGGTACAAGTGCATCTCCCCCAGCGGCCAGGCTAGTAGGTTGATATGCTAGTCAGTAATGTTTCTACTGGGGGGGTATCATTTTATTCTTGGACCCAGGCAGCACAATATCTTGAGCCACATAATATATATATATATATATATATATATATATATATATATTACAGTATATATAATAATTTTTAATAATTATTATTATTTTTCAATATTTTATTTATATTTCAAGAACGTGCTTTGAGATTTGTAATTCTTCATGTGTGCCTAACTGACACTGTGTTAGTCCTAAAGCGCAAAATGCAAATCGTGTTATGCAAATTTCCATTCCAACGTTCTTTACATAGAATTTTTTTTAATTTTTATAATTAAATATATATTTCTATATATATCTGATAAATGTTAATGTAAAATAGATATCTATACTTCTATATCTATAGGAATATATATAAAGGTATAGGTATATATAGATATATAGGAATATATATTTACAATAAAAGTTATTTTTTTCTGTATGTGAAGAACATTGGAATGTGCAATATGAATAACTCCTGTCGGGTTAGCACTTGAACGATAAATGTGAGGTTTCTTCTTTCGCTTTCCATTGAAGCCTATGGGGAGAATATGTTAATGCGGTTATGATATTGCAAAGTCTTTTGGTTAGCGTGCGTCGGGTTTCGCTCACACGCAAATGTTTTACTTTTAACTTGTAATACGTGTGCTACTCAATGCACAAAATACTTACTTCTGGTGTAGTTTACGCTCAAGTTAAAGTGGCAAAAATTGTCAACACTTTTTGAAATTTTAATGTTTTGCAACTTTGCAGGCTTATAGGACATGCTATTTTACACCAAATGCAAATGTTTAGATGTCAATTTAAAGACATTTTAATGCTGCATTTAATACAAAAAACAATGCAAATTATATGCAGTAGAAAAAAAGTTATGCAGGGAATACTGCAATCATGCTGAATATACTATAATGCACTTTCAATGAACTATCAGTATTTAGTAGGATAGCCTTTATTCTTTAAAACCACATCACAGCGACTTCTCATTTAGCCAACAAGTGTTTGAAGCGCTGCCTTCGTTTTTACGTAGTGCCAGGAAGCAATTATAGCCTCAATTAATTGCCTTTATTTGAAGGATGCCTCATTCGTACAAGGCTTTTTAAATGGTGAAACAAATTTTCTCTTGGGTTCAGGTCAGGGCTGTTTCCTGGTCAGGTCAACAATTGAATGGACTTTGTTGTGAACCACTGATTGCATTTTTTTGCTTTGTGGCAGGAAGCTGAATCCTGCTGAAATAGAAATGGTGCATTGTTGGGAAAGAGATCCCTGTTGGAAAATAGCGGTTTTGGTTCTAGGATGGTGTCAATGTATTTTCTTTTGTTCAGCATGCCGTCAATAACATGAGGCGGCCAACACCATTTGCTGCCATACATACCCAAATTATAACGCTTGTTGGTTGCTTTACATTGGTCTCCATACAGTCAGAAAGTAGCTCCTTTCCTACTCTACATCTCACATATTTTCGGCCATTACTACCAAATAAGGATATCTTACTTTCGTCACTCCAAATAACTTGCTTCCACTGATCTTCTGTCCACCCAATGTGTTCTTTTGCCCACTGTACTCGTTTCTTGTGCTGCTGTAGATTCAGATACGGTTTTTTTCATCGGTATTCTACTTCTTAATAACATAGCTGATAGTCTGCTCCTTACCGTTTTGGAACTGACACAAACACCAGTTGAACACAGTTCAGCTCTGATAGCCTCAGATGAAATTTTTCTGTCCTTCAGACAAAGTCTTTTTATTATTCTGTCATCAGTTGCTTTTGTGCACTTTTTTTCAGCCTTTACCTGGTTTGTTTTTGAGTGACTTTGTTTCCTGATAATGTAAACAGCACTTTCGTACACCAGATGTATGTATGTATTTATTGGGTACTTGTAAAGCACGGGTAATCACCCGTAAGGGTCTCAAGGCGCTGCTCATTTTATCAACCTCGGAAGGATGAAAGGCTGAGTGGACCTCGCCAGGGATCGAACCTGCAACCCTTGTGTTGCTACAGAGCTCAGCCACAGTGCCTTAGCATGCTAAACTATCTGTCTATCTGTCACTGACCCACCTATTTGCCTTGCAATTTCAGCAAAAGAAAGACACAATTCACATAATAAAACAATCCTGGTCCTTTTCGTGGGTGACCAATCAACTCTATTCTTTGGTGCCATTGCTGTACTTTTTATCTACACAATAAATTTAAAGAAACACTAACAATATTCACACACTCTACAATTACGCTTCATTTACACCGCTAACAGGCTTTTTTTCTACAGTAAAACTGACTTTCCTCAACTTTTCACAAGATGTATTGCAGTTACTGCCATTTGATTGGTCCCCAGAACAAGGACTGTGATTGGCCAGTAGGGTTTGCACTTAACATCCGCTTCGTAACTGAATCACACTTGTGTTTCTTTTTTAGACTAAAGTTAGCATAACCTTTTTTGTACTGTAAACATTTGCATTCTGATTTTTGTATTGATTTCAACATGGAATTATCTATAATTTGACAAATAAACATTTACATTTGGTACAAAATAAAATTTCCTATAATCCTGCAAATTTAAAAAGTGTCCAATTTTTTTGCCACCACTATATATATATATATATATATATATATATATATATATATTATATATATAAGAAGTAGACTGTCAAACTATCCCACCAGGGGAAGAAGGCAAGCTGCCCAAATGTCTGCGCTACAGTGCTCACTTCACTGAAAACAAGAGACCCTAATACAGCTGCTATAATCTCAATAAATGTACCCCAAAACCCCTACACCCCTCTAGGAGGTAAGAGAAGGAAAAACACAAGGTATGAGAGAGAGAGAGAGAGAGAGAGAGAGAGGGTGAGATAGCGCTGAATATGGGTCACAGGGGTTCAGTATAAATAAGTAAAAAAATAATAAAAAAATAATAAAACAAATCAGTATATAAATAATTGTTAATTAGATATCTGTACAACTGAGTAGGAAAGTCTCTATTGGTACTTGCAGTCGAAAAAACAACAATCAGAGAGGATGATGGTGTCACACATAGGTGGCCGGTAGGTATAGCACTTACTAGAAAATACCTCAATCATATGAGGTAACTTGCCGCATCTGTCAGTGGGGAACCTCCGGTGATATCTCGTATCCAGTTCAGAGATGAAGATGTATTAGTTATTCTTCCTCTGGAGTATGGTGTGTGAATTTGGAGAGATAGTCATTTAGGAGTTCCTCCGTAGGTCCAGCAGTTATGCGTAATGAAAGGAAAAGTATAAAAAATGCCAAGTGACCACTTACATTTTAAAACCTCAAACATATGAGGTATGTATAAGACCCATAAAACACATATATTCACAATAAAATCCTAAGGGTGCTTCCAGGTAATCAGAATGGCAATCCGATGTATGTGAAGTCCCAAAAGGATAATATCCAAGATATCTTAAAGAAGTCTAAGTGTATACAACATTAAAGATACATAAACATAAAAACAGAGTCTTAAGGAATAGTCCCTTATGCGTTTCAAAGGCTTAATATCCTTCTTCCTCAGAGGGTTCCTGTATGTGGTCACTAGGCATTTTTTATACTTTTCCTTTAATAAAACTGTATTACGCTGTGTACCTTTCTTGTGTTTTTCATTACGCACAACTGCTGGACCTACGGAGGAACTCATAAACGACTATCTCTCCAAATTCACACACCATACTCCAAGGGAAGAAGAACTAATACATCTTCATCTCTGAACTGGATACGAGATATACTTATTTATACTGAAGTCCTGTGACCCATATTCAGCGCTATCTCACCATCTCTCTCTTATATATATATATATATATATATATATATATATATATTTACAGTAAAAGTTATTTTTTTCTGTATGTGAAGAACATTGGAATGTGAAATATAAATAACTCCTGTCAGGTTAGCACTTGAACGATAAATGTGAGGTTTCTTCTTCTGCGCTTTCCATTGAAGCCTATGGAGAGAATATGTTAACGCTGTCATAATATTGCAAAGTCCTTTGGTTAGCGTGCGTCGGGCTTCGCTCGCATGCAAATGTTTCACTTTCAACTCGTAATACATGCGCTACCCGTGGCACAAAAAGTTTACTTCTCGCATAGTTTCGTTCAAGTGAAAGCGCTAAATAGCGCTCCACTTGTAATCTGGCCCTCACTGCCTACATATGTATAACAGCAAGTTCCCCTCCACTTGTCTAAACCGCTGGAGCTCGCTTTCTTTTACTTGTAATGGAACAGATAATTCAAAGCATTTTCTTAAAAATATTTGCACTGCATTTTTTTATCTATAAAAAACCTTGCACATCTATAAAGCCAATAGAAGAAGAAGAATAATAGTGTAACGTATGAATCACAAATCAAAAATATGCCAATATAATCTCTGACACAGAAGTGTATATAAAAATATACAAATATAATCAGTTACAACAAAAAATGTATTTAAAAGGAGAGTACAATGTTCAAATCCTTATAACCAATTTCGGTCTTCCATTCGTAATCCACAACTTCACCTCATGAAAAATAAGAGAGAAAGTGATACGCAATAGTGCAATCCTGTTTAACTCCTTAATTATTTCAAGCAAGTTCACAAAGCGTTACTCACATGGTTTAGAGCTTTCTTGCAAAGCTCAAACAAATACAGCAGTGTTATGTTTGGCACACAACCAGCCACACACTCGCCATTCGTTAAAAACTTTTATTATAAAAACACATATAGAACTCACAATATAGGCACATCAGTGGACATACATAGAGCAAAATAGTGTTATATAAACCTCAATGGTAAGGGTCCAATATACCTCCTCAATACCCAATGTCCCTTCAAAGTGCTTGTTACAGAGTTCCAATAAATATATCCGACACACGTTTCGCTTCCGCTTTTTCAAGGATATGAGGTTTATATGACACTATTATGCCCTATGTATGTCCCCTGATGTGCCTATATTGTAAGTTCTATATGTGTTTTTATAATAAAAGTTTTTAACGGATGCCGAGTGTGTGGCTGGTTGTGTGCCAAACATAGCGCAGCTGTATTTGTTTGAGTTTTGCAAAAAAAGAGCTAAACCATGCGTGAAGTTACTTGGAGTAATGAAGAAGTTAAACAGGATTGCACTATTGTGTATCTCTTTCTCTCCTATTTACCATGAGGTGAAGTGGATTAAGAAGGGAAGACCGAAAGTGGTTCTAAGAATTCGGGCATTGTATCCTCCTCTTAAATACAATTCTTGTTTAAGCCCTTTGTCAGCATAATGAGAATTGTCTCTGTATTCATTTTTATTGGATTTATGAATATTCCCACGTTCTTCGGCTCTAATAAATATCATATATACTGTGTATATATATATATATATATATATATATATAATCAGAAAAAGATGGTAAAAGCACTCCTGGTGAGATACAAGGGCCCAAAACCGGCCCGTGGTGCCCCTGGTGCACTCCAAGGAAAATACAAATCAGCAAAGGAAGGGAGTCACTCACAGGGTCTTGCAATAACAAACAGTGTCTTTATTGACGTTTCGGGGTTGCCCCCGTTTTCAAAATAGGCATATTAACAGGCAAATACTTACCCCCTATATACCCCTACTAATCACCAAACACCCGTCTGTAAATTATGGCCGCGACCGGAAGTGACACAGAATCACGTGACGAAAACGTCACAGCGTTACCATGGCTACCGGACGCCGCACCGCGATCAGCGCAAACCGCCATTGAATTCAATAGGCAGGCGAACTTTAAAACCTACAAGGACTCTTTCTGGCCACAATAGTGATGGAAACGTTATTTCAAGGGTACTAACACCTGGACTGTCACATGCTGGAGGGGGATCCCTGGCAAAACTTCCATGGAAAATTACATAGTTTATGCACAGTCTGCTTTTAAGCCATAATGGGCCTAAATCAACTAACATTCCCAAATTGTTTGCAATAACGTGCTTTAAAACATCAGTTATGATGTCGTATCTATCAGGTAGTGTCTGTGACAACAATTATGATTGGTGTAAATAGTTGGCTAGACGGCCTGGCACAAAAGGCTGGCAGTGGCAGGCAGGAGGTAAATGCAATTCAATGGCACTAGGAGACTGAATATTTGCAGTCCAAAAAATTATGATTTTTATTTTTTTATATACTGTTACAAGAATTATGATTGGTGCCACTAATTGGCTAGTTGGGCCTGGCACACAGGCTGGCAGATATGAGTCGTGGATGGTAGGTAGGGCAGCAATTTAACACAGTATGCTGTGTAAGTGACAAAAACACAGGCCTGATAGAAAATTAAGTTAGATTACACTAGCAAAATATTTTAAAATTTTAGATTTTAATATTAAAATTATGTTAAGAAGTGCAATGCACATATGACTCTATGAGTGGTCGCACTGGCTGGCTGCTACGTAGGGCAGCAATTAACAACAGTATGCTGTGTAAGTCAGATAGACAGTTAGACACAGGCCTGATAGAAAATAAAATTAGATTACACTAGCATAATGATTTAAAGACTTTTTTGGGGGAATTTAAAGAAAAAGGTTAAGCACATATATATGAGTCGTGGCTGATAGCCTTGGAAGGGCAGCTATTAAAAACAGTAGGCTCTGTAAGTCAGATACACACACGCCTGATACTAAAAAATACTATTAGATTACACTAGAAAAATTATTTAAATTATTTTTTGGGGGGGGAAATTAAAAAAAGGTTAAACACATATGAGTCGTGGCTCATAGACTAGGGAGGGCAGCAAGTAAACACAGTAGGCTCTGTATGTCAGCAAAACACACAGGCCTGATAGAAAATTATATTAGATTACACTATCAAACAAATTTAAAAAAAAAAAAAATTATATTTAAATTAAGGTGAAGAAGATATGAGTGCTGGGTGGCTGCCTGGCACAGACCAATTAACCAAAAGACTGAAAAAAATTTAGGTATATTAATGCTGAGTGAGCCTGACAGACACAGGCCTGATAGTAAATGTAATTAGATTACACTAGCAAAATATATATATATATTTTTTTTAATTTAAAATAATGTTATAAACGGATATTAACACTGGTGGCTGGCACAGAGCAATGAACCAGAGTATATGCTGTGTGACACAGGCCTGATAGAAAATGAAAAAAAATTACACTAGCAAAATAATTAAATTTTTTGGTTAGTTAAATTTAAACTAATGTTGTTAGGGAGATATCAGTGGTGGCAGTAATCACAGCATATGCTGTGAGCCTTAAACACACAGGCTGAAAGCCAGGCAAATGCTAATAAAAAAAAAACGGAAAAAAAACAAAAAAAAAAACGGCACGAAATATAGCCCTAAAAAGGGCTTTTTGGGGTGCTGTGCTTGCAGCAGAGATGAGTGGAGTCCTTCTGGACTGTAGTGGACACTAAATACACTAGCCTAGCTATGTTTTTCCTATTAATGTCAGGAGCAAAAACACAACACGTCCTCTCATTAAGAAAGCAAGGTCGTTATGAGTCTAAAATGGCGGATTCCGAGTAGCTGGGAGGGTCTGTGAGGGAGTGTCTGATGTTGATTGGCTCTAATGTGTCAGACGGCTGTGACATAAAGGGTCAAAGTTTCCTCAATGATGACACATAGGGGCGGATCGAACATCGCCATGTGTTCGCCCACAAACGCGAACGCGAACAAGCTATGTTCGTTGTGAACCGTTCGCGGGCAAACAGTTCGGGACATCACTAGTGACAAGTAAAAACAATAACACAGCTGATGCAAACGTAACAGGGCCACATGAGTAATGCAGGATCAATATAGAGAGACAGAAGCTAACCAACATAGGATTTCGGGCATATCCTTACAATATAGATCAACAGCAGGAATTATGCATAATGTAATACAATCTAAACAAGTAACCTGCTAGCCGTGGCAATGCAAAGGCACACCAGGTTATGCAACAACTATTGTCCTAGAATTGTAATATAAGTAAGTAATGTATGCATATAGTCAGGAATAAACTAACTGAGGTGGGGGCTATAAATTAAAAACCGTCAATCCATGCATATATTCACTGACAAAAAAGGCATAATATCTACCTCATACTGTTGGATATCGAAACAAAACATACAAAGTGAGTAAGTAATATATGTATGAAAAAACACGTTAAATACAAAGTTGCATGTGCACTACGGAGCAGTGTTATACTACAATATTGGATTGTCAAGTTACATGTCAATTACAAACAGTAGTGCCAGGCTAAATGTACTTATCCAACAGTACTGTCCTAGAATTGCATGATAAGCAAGCAATGTGAATAAACGTCTGCATATAGGCAGTAATATATTACCTTAAGTGGGGGCTATAAATCAAAACCGCCAATTTATGCATGTGTTCACTGACAAAAAAACATATTATCTACAACATACTGCTGGAAAGTAAAAAAATAGAATAGAAACAAAAAAAAAAACCAAAAATACAACGTACAAAATAAGTAATATACATATGTAAACCATGTTAAGAACAAAGTTGCATATGTGCAATAGGGAGCAAGATTATACTTCAATATTCAATTGCCAAGTTATATGTTAATTACAAGCAGCAATGCCAGTCTAAATGTACATTAAGCCCCCTGGGTGTCATTGTCCCCAGGTCGAAGATCCACCTCGACTCTCTTTGGAGGAGGATTTTGGCCCTATCACCTCCCCTAGTAAGGGGGTGACATGGTCGATGATGATATACTTAAGGTCAGACACTATATGGCCTGCTTCCAAAAAATGCATGGCTACAGGCTGGTCAGAGGACCCCTTCTTTATGGCTGTCCGTATGGCTGACCGGTGGTTGGCCATCGTAGTCCGTAGGTCGTCCACAGTTTTGCCCACATAGAACATCCCGCAAACACAATGGAGCAGGTAGACTATGAAACTTGTGGTGCAAGTAACCCTGTGTCTGATTTTGTATCTCTTTGTTGAATAGGGGTGGCTAAAGTGGTTGCCTGTGGTGAGTCCCCCACATGTGGTACAGCCCCGACACCGGGGCTGTACCGGTTTGGTTTTTAGCCAAGTCTCACTGCTGTAGCATTTGATAGGATACGTTTTGATCTCTGAGGGACTGTGCCCGGCGGTATCCAATCCTCGGTAGAGGCATGTTTTTGAAGGGTAGGTCCTTGTCCGTAGTAAGGAGGTTCCAGTTGTCACGCAGCGTCTCTGTGATACCCTCTTTACCTGTGGTGTATGTTGTAGTAAAGGTCAGTTTGTTTTCTTTCTCTTTGTTTTTCATTATATAGAGTAGTTCTCTTTGTGTATCCTTCATTGCTTGATCTTTGCTATCCTTCAGGCTCCTACTGTGGTAACCCCTTTGGATAAATTTGTGCTCTATCTCCATCATTTGTATATTCCTCCGTTCTATACTGGTATTGTTCCTTGTCACCCTTTTAAATTGAGAAGTCGGCAGAGCTCTCTTTAGGCTTGGAGGGTGGTAACTGAAGGCACATAGAAGAGAATTCTTGTCTGTGGGCTTACTGAAGAGAGTAGTAATCAATGTTTCCCCTGTCTTATAATTCTTATGTCCAGGAAATCCACCGATTCCCTGTCATATGCCATTTTGAATTTCACAGTGGGGTGAACTCCATTTAATTCCTCAAACCACTGCAGTAGCTCATCCTCAGTGCCTAGCCATAATAAAAACAGATCGTCTATATACCTTTTGAATAGGTGGATTCTAGGGTCATGGAATAATTCAGTACCTCCGTTTTCCAATTCCGCCATGAACAAGTTGGC
>NC_069510.1:115767586-115770086 GCF_027579735.1 Bombina bombina | reverse complement strand
CACAAACTTTCTGGGAATTGCTATCAACCAATGAGCAGTTAAGTCTCAGGGCTGACTTCTACAGAAACATGCAATTCCTGTTATCTTCACTTTAAATTTAAACAGCTTTGACTTAAAGGTACAGTCTAGCCACTTTTATCAAATTTGCTTTGTTCTCTTGGTATTCTTTGTTGAAAGCTAGGTAGGCTCATATGCTAATTCCTAAGCCATTGAAGGTCGCCTCTTATCTCAGTGCATTTTGACAGTTTTATACAGTTAGACAGTGCTAGTTCATGTGCCATATAGATACCATTGTACTCACTCTCATGGAGTTATTTATAAGTCAGCACTGATTGGCTAAAATGCAAGCCTGTCAAAAGAACTGAAATAAAGGGGGCAGTCTGTAGAGGCTTAGGTACAAGGTAATTACAGAGGTAAAAAATATATTAATATAACTGTTGGTTGTGCAAAATTGTGGAATGGGAAATAAAGGGATTATCTGTCTTTTTAAATAATAGAGACTGTCCCTTTAACATTTTTAACACAAATAAATATGTTCCACATGTTTAACTGCTACTATTTTTTTTAAAAAAAAAGTGATTATGTCCCTTTATTTACAACAGTAAGGATTTAAAGGGTCACTGAATCATGAAACTTTATTTTTGGCTTCTGAGTGTATGATTTTTTTAAACTTACCTCTTTCTCTTGATTTAATTTGTAGAAACTTAACTCCTTTGTATGAAAGAATACCTAGGTTAAGGAGCGTGCATGTGACCTGATCACAATATGTATAACATTGTTACATACACTGATGCCATTTAGTACTCAAATCAATCACATTTAATTTTACCACATTAATGGAGGAATTTCTAAAGTAACTATCATGTGAGAAGATCTATTTAAAAACTGTCACATCGGAGACATAAATGGATAAAGGGACAGTAAGCTCAAAATTAATATTTCACAATTCAGAGAGAACATACAATTTTAAACAACTTTCCAATTTACTCCTATTATGTAATTTGCTGTGTTCTCTTGCTATCATTTGTTGAAAAGCATACCTAAGTAGGGTCAGGAGCAGCAATGCATTATTAGGAGCTAGCTTTTGATTGGTGGCTACCCATATATGCTTCTTGTCATTGGTTCGGCTGATATACTCAGCTAGCTCCCAGTAGTGCATTGCTGCTCCTTCAACAAAGGATAGCAAGAGGATGAAGCCAATTTGATAATAGAAGTAATTTGGAAAGTTGTATAAAATTGTATGCTCTGTCTTAATCATGACAAAAAAAAGTTGGGTTTCCCGTCTCTTTTAATTTAACAAAAATATTTAATGGCACATAATACTCAAAAATTGTCTCAGCTCTATCTAAAGTAGCATGCTTCAAAATGTATTAAATAGCTTTGCTTTTTTTGAAACAAACGTTCCTATGCTAATTGCTGAATAAACTCAATTGTTTTTTTCTTTGGGAGTCGTCCCTGGCAGCCAGTGAGCAGCTGAGTCCCAGGACTGCGTAATTATCATCTTAAAAATAAGAAGCTTTTTAAACAGAAAAATAGATATGTTTTTTGTTTAATTGCTGTTCTTTCATACACATGTAAAAACTGAGTAATATATCCTTTTTTTTTAAAAAAAAAAAAAGCACTTGTTTGCAGTACACTTCTTTTAGCAAAACTGTTTGTGGAAAAAGCTGTTTCAGTCTATATTTCAGTTCCTTCCTTACAGAAATGCCCATTCTCTAGAGCTGGCATTGCAGCATATTATGTCACCGGCAATGATTCTTTTTGTGCCAAAGTAAAGACATTACAAGAAAGGACCAGCTTAAAAAATGTTTCAATTTGGGAGCACAGAGCATATATACATATGCTTCAATTCATCCCTGCAGGGTGAACGCTATCACAGTAACAGAGATCATTTTTACTTGAAGCCTTATGGTGGATACAACATAAATGCTTCTTTTTAAAACTGAAATGCATTTAAATTTCAATGTTAACTCTCATCTTAAAGGGACAGTTAACACCAAGACATTTCTGTTGTGCTGATATAGAATAACATTACAGCCAAGTCTTAACATTTTTAAAACACGTTGACATCCTTTTTACTGCAATTAGTTTTCAATAGTCATACTCCACCAACCCTTTTCTGTATTTGGAGGAGCCAATCTGGGCTTTAGTCTACAGACAACAAGACTAACCTCTGTCATTATGTTAGTATAAAGTGCATTGTTTTGCAGTTGTTATCTGATAAATCCAATAAGGGACATGTGTGTAGCGGGGTTAGCCTTGAGAAGTCAGCAGGGGCATTTCAACTTCTGCATGCCCATAAGAAGATCGGCAAGGGTTGGAAAATATACTTCATGGCAAATATATGTCACTTAAAGGGACACTGAACCCACATTTTTTATTTGTGATTCACGAAAAGAATCACAAAATAATAGAAAAAAAATAGATCATGCAATTTTAAGCAACTTTCTAATTTACTCTTATTATGAATTTTTCTTCATTCTCTTGCTATCTTTATTTG